>NC_135993.1:9429790-9584790 GCF_053455715.1 Rhinoraja longicauda
TTAGCCTGCGTATGATGGGTGCTGTGTTGCCGGGCCACTAACACTTCTGTTGTTGTGTTGCAGAGAAAGTATTTGGCACGATTGAAAGAATTGAGGATAGCATTGGAGGGCTCGGAGTTTTTCAAGACCCATGAGGTAACGTATTTGTTGTGTCTGCCCTTAGCTTAATGTTAGAAGGCAGTGAGCTAAGACCACAAGGGGCTTCTTAAATTAATCGCGACTAAAATAATTGGCATCCCAGCAGCAAGTGCAGGCGAAAGATTAAGCTTTCAATTATTGTTTGAATCAAAGCCGTTTGTCCAGATGTGGATGTGACATTGCTTCATTGTACTGATCAGCTGAGATCCCAGCCCGGCTCTCAGATCACTGCTGGCCACTTACTACTTCCAATGGCTACGCCATCTCACCCTATTACTGACATTCCCTTTATTCCACCCCCAGCTCCACACTCTCTGCTGCTTAGACTAGCTTGCTTTCCCCCTTTTTGTTTGTTCTGATCAAAGGTCTTCAACCTAAGACGCTAACTTATTCCTCTTTCCACGGATGTTGCCTGACCTGCTGAGTTTTTCTCCAACATTTTCTGTTGTGTTCCTGAGTTGCGTTGCTGTGCATGGCAGTTCCTGAATGCATTTGAAGTAGGGTTGCCATCTGTCCTGTATTAGCCGGGATATCCTGTATTTTGGGCTAAATTGGTTTGTCCTGTACGGGACCGCCCTTGTCCCGTATTAGGCCCGGGGGGCACTGTAGGTCTGGACACTGTAGGCCCCGGGGGCCACTGTGGGACAGTGTAGGCTAACGGAGTGTGTTCGGGGAGCGGGGCCGAGTGTGTTCGCCGAACGGAAGTTGCATAGCAGCCCGCCTCCCGGCCCGGGCGGCCGCCATTGGTGGAGCGGGAGCTCGTGGCCACTGGCTGGGTGAGGTCACGTGGGGCGCGGGTGGTGACATCACCTTTTGTCCCTTAGTTGGGAGTTAGAAAGTTGGCAACCCTAGTTTGAAGTGACAGCTTGAACCTTCCTAGCTGCTGGCAATGTCAGTGACAGCTGCTACTTTGCATCTCTCCTTCACGTTGCTTCTTCATGTCCATTTGTTTTGGAAAATGTATGTGGTTTGTTTATTCGGTAAACTTTGATGTTGATATTCGCGGGTCAATGGTGGTAGGACGAGTCCCTGAGTGCTGCTCTGCCTCTTTCCACCCTCTGCACACGGGGTCTGTGTTGGCAGTCCGTGCTGATCCCATGCACGTAGATGTAGAATTCTCTACAGTTGGATGTTGTGTGTTCTGCTCATGGCATTCCATGTGTGTCCGGTTACTAGCTCTCCACAATCATCATTCATCAGCTGATTGACCATCGGGGCATTGTAGATGCATTACCCACCATGGATTGATTGAGTAGATACATAACTGAAGAAGGAAAACATATTGAGCAGGAAAGCATGTTCACCACACAGATTGCTGTGGATCCAACAGCTGCCTGATCACTATCTTAAAGTGCAGTTATAGAGATTGATAAATTGGCTAAGACCTTGTTTCGGAAGTTTACCATCCATTGAACAGAACACAAATTGCTGGAGTAACTCAGTGGTTCGGTCAGCATCTCTGGAGGTCATGGATAGGCAACACTTGTCTTATCGAAACGTATAAGATTATTAAGGGGTTGGACACATTAGAGGCAGGAAACATGTTCCCAATGTTGGGGGAGTCCAGAACCAGGGGCCACAGTTTAAGAATAAGGGGTAGGCCATTTAGAACGGAGATGAATTAAAACTTTTTCAGTCAGAGAGTTGTGAATCTGTGGAATTCTCTGCCTCAGAAGGCAGTGGAGGCCAACTCTCTGAATACATTCAAGAGAGAGCTCTTGAGGATAGCGGAGTCAGGGGGTATGGGGAGAAGGCAGGAACGGGGTACTGATTGATCAGCCATGATCACATTGAATGGCAGTGCTGGCTCAAAGGGCCGAATGGCCTCCTCATGCACCTATTGTCCCACCCCCCCCCCCTCCCCTTCCATCTCTTTTTTTTCCAGCTTCCCCCTCTCCTCCTGTTGCAATTAGTCTGAAGGATTCCAATCTGGGAGATAGTACCTATCTATGTCCTCCACAGATGCTAACTGGGCTGCTGAGTTTCTTTAGCTCTTTGTGTTCTGCACAAGTACCAACCCCTACAGGTCCAAGTGACCTGCATTGGCTGGGTCCAGCTGATGTTCAAGAGGAGATCACCCTGTACCTTCCCTCTGGATGGCATGTTTGGCTGGAAAACGATCCCTCCACCAGAGTACGGTGTTTGTGAATGCAGTTGTGGAATTGTCTCTGTTCCCTTGTTTCCAGGTGGTGGGCAGTTCCCTTCTCTTTGTCCACGATGACTCGGAGATGGCCAAAGTTTGGATGATCGACTTTGGAAAGACGGTGCTGTTGCCTGCCCCAGAGACACTGAACCACAGGGAGGCCTGGAAGGAGGGGAACCGGGAGGACGGCTACCTGTGGGGACTTGATAACCTCATCAATATCATCAGCTCGATAGTGGAGGAGTGACTCTCTGCGGCAGAACTCGGCTGTATCGTTCACAGCTGGCCTTTTCCATGTGGCACAGCCGCACGGGGAGTGCCTCTTGCCTGGAATGGTTTCCCCCAACCTCCTCTCCCTTTCCTCCTCCCGCAGGAACGAAGCTTGCTGCACGAGGGAACCAACACGGGCTGGGAGGCTGGGGAAGGGGGAAATGGGGGAACGCGCGGATGTGAACCTGGGTGAAGAAAGACGGGGCAAGAGCTTGCCTGTGATCCACGGGGTTATGTGTCCTGCAGCCAACATGTGAAGGCGTCGCGGCTCCTGAACTCTGCAGTAAAGCCAGAAGAGGGCCTGGGATCTGTACTCTGAGACACATTGACGGTGACTAACGCTGACCGGACACTTTAGGGCCTTCGACAACTGGTTGAGTCAGTGAACTTTCTTTTGACACACAACTGAAGACGAAACACAGGAGGGAGGCAGAGCTATCTCTGATTAATTCCTCGGTTTGTATCATACATATATATATTTTTTTAAAGCTGCAAAACAGTACTGCAGAACAGTTTACTGAGGCCAATAGCATTTGTATGCATTTGAAACATTTTCCTGGTCTTGCTCCATTTGCCTTGTCTGCGATATGCTCTGACCCAATAGGATCTAATCCCCTCTCGCTTACACTTTCCTTATGGGGCTGATCTCCCCACTGCATCGAACACTGACGACAAACTCGCGAGAGATGCCGACTCTGGGTGTTGAGACCCAGGGGCAGGGTAGTTGAGGGTCGAACATACTAGAAGCTATGTGGAATCATCCAAGGCTAGCACTTGGAGTTCTTAGTGCAACATTTTATAGTGTAACTCTGTAACAACGGGTTTAGCCTTTTCAAAAACGTCTAGTAAACAAAAGCTAATCTTTAAACCTAAGCTGAATATTAACCATTGAGTAGGGAATGACTTCCAGTCTTTGTCATGGAGAGAGACTGCATGTACTGTTCCATTGCAATCTCATTCTGTCACTGGAGACGGCTCAGTTACAGCATCTCTGTGAATTTACCACCATCAGTGGGGGTTGGGAGGTTTTGGAAAGACGTGGCACTCTGGCCCTCCTTTGATACAGTATACGGGGCTTCCTGACAATGCTAGAAATTGCCCCAAGTAAGAGACTGCAATCTTGAGAGGGAGATTTCCAAATGCAACGTCGGAGAAGGTGCATCCTCAAGCCCCGAATAACCTTCAGCATGGTGTTTAACCAGAGAAGCCTTTACCATAAAGTTGCTCTCGGTTTCCCCCACCTCCAGGTTCCTACTTGCCGGGCTAGTTGCTGATAGTTTGAGTGAGTTCTGTAGCTGGAGAGTGCAGTCTTGGTTAGAGGAGATGGGGTGAATATCAGGTTGCCAACTTCCTCACCCCCAAAGAAGGGACAAAGGGTGACGTCACCCAGCCAGCGGCCACTTGCTCCCGCTCCACCAATGGCGGCAGCCATTGGTGGAACGGGAGCACGTGGCCGCTGGCTGGGTGAGGTCACGTGGGGCGCGGGGGTGGTGACGTCACCCTTTGTCCCTTCTTTGGGAGTGAGGAAGTTGGCAACCCTACTAATACAGGACAAGGGCCGTTGTCCCTTACGGGGCAAACCAATTTAGCCCAAAATGCGGGATGTCCCGGCTAAAACGGGCCAGTTGGCAACCCTTGGTGAGTATTTCACATTTTAGTTAATCCTGTTATGGTAATTTTTAAACCTTAAATTCTCTAGATTATTTGGCATTCTCTGAGAAATAATACAAGTTATTTTTAAAGTAATTTTAAGTACATTTTAATTAACAAGTGAAGACATGTCCTCCCACCCTCTGTGCAGTTGGTGCTGAAACTGAATCTTGACAAACATTGTTTGTGTGTGCAGGCTATAAAGTCGTTAAAGTTCATTTGGCAAACGAATGGATTTTTTTTTCTCAGATCGAGCAATGTCTGTGCCCATTGTGAGTTCTGCTCTTTGACACATGCAATGTGGGAACAGATTAGCTACTGTGTCTTTAATACGACCTTGCAGTGCAAAGAATGATCAAGACCCTGTACCAAAAGGTGGTGCAAAGAGGTAATGGTTACCTAAATGTCAGGCAGACTCTGATCCCACAGCAATTCCAAGCTTCATTTTAACTTTAAACTCAATGGTGTCTAATTATTGGAAGGAGAGCAAGGGTGTGTGTGTGATGAGAATCACAGTGAAACAGTAAAATGTCATACACAGTGGCATTGGGTGTTTTAATACATTAAAACCTCCCAAAATCAAAAATGGCTGTGAAGCCAAAATATGATTGGGAAAGTGACTAAATTTTAAGTTCAAATAACAGTTCATCATCAAATGTCCCTATCTGAAGGCAAAACCCCCACTGTTGCAAAACCCAGGGGAAATTTGGAACTTTACTGATGGAAGTTTATCTCAGCTTGCATCTCCACTGAACTCCCAGGAGAGCACTGAAGTATCAGAACAGAATAATCCTGCTGATTGTCGATGGTAGTTTAGCCATTGTAAATAGCTGGGGTCTCTTGCCTTGTTTAGAGACGCCCCCATCTTATAAATGCCTGCTGTACTATGGGGACCCTGTAAATTGAATCCCAAATGCAATGAGCCTGAGCTAAATACTTTTTGCTGTTCGTACATTAAAATATCTCCGAGATTGAACACTGCTTCATTGCTGAGGGAGTGTTTTCAGAGTGGGTCATTAATGAGCAGAGCTCCTGTCCCATGCTGGAATTTTTGTTTAAGATTAGGATCTTTTCATATTTCATCCCTTCCCAGGCTCTCCTGTAACCACATAGTTCTACTCCGATCAATGAACCCATTGTGGTGAAACAGTTAAGTAATGATTCTCTGTGCCCTTGCAGCTCATGTTGGAAGGAGAACTCTACCTGTGGCTTCTTTCTTCGACTTCTAATTGTATTTACAAAGTGCCTTTTAACATCCTGCACTGTTTCACAGGAAGGATTATCAAACAAAACATTATTATTGAGCCCAGTGGGCAAAGTGACTTGTAAATCTGGTTGAAGTCCTAGGTATTGAGGTTTCTTAAGAGGGTCGAGAGGTAGACCACAAGGAGTTCCAAATCCAGCGTCTCACCTACCAAGTGGCTAAAGGTGGAACAATCAAACTCGAGCATGCTGAAAATTAGATCATTGCAATCATTTTAAGACCATAACGCATGAGAACTGAATTATTCTCTTTATTTAGTCCATTATTTGGCCCATCGAGTCTACTCCATGACTCCATTTTGCAGGGTTAGTGCGGTGTTTTAGTGAGCTGAAAGTTGGGGTATGTGTCATTCCACTTTGTGTCAGTCCCCCCTCAACAGCAGCAAGACTTTTCTAGTTAAAATAAGTAAATAACTCGCCATGGTGTTGTGATCTTGATTTGCAACCATGTGCCGGGGGGAAGGAAGTGAGGAAGCTAGCCGATGGTTCATGTATCATTTGGCATGTCACGCTGTGGGGGTTTTTCCTAGCCTCCGTCATCTCGGCCTTCGTTTAGATTGCAAGGTTTGAAGGGGCTGG
Source organism: Rhinoraja longicauda (assembly GCF_053455715.1). Taxonomy (NCBI): domain Eukaryota; kingdom Metazoa; phylum Chordata; class Chondrichthyes; order Rajiformes; family Arhynchobatidae; genus Rhinoraja; species Rhinoraja longicauda. The sequence continues at coordinate 9,435,834 of NC_135993.1, forward strand.
AACTGCGTCAGTCTTGTGCATTGCAGTTTGCCAACAAAATGGAGCCCAGCGTTCCAGAGCTGAAGGAAGGAAGCTGCATTGTGGAGCCGCAGTGATCAGTGCTGAGGGATTTCTGCCTCACTTTGGCTGGTACTGCAGGTAGGAGTTTCCCCCGGTAGCTCTGTGTCCTACCACTGAATCACCTCATTACATCGGTCACCCTATTGAGCTGACTCAACTGACCAGCAACCCACCTGGGACACTCTATTCCATTCTCTGAACTGGGTTTTAATTCTGAAGAAAGACACAAAATGCTGGAGTAGTTCAGCGGGACAGGCAGCACCTCTGGATAGAAGGAGAGAATTTCTTCTATCCAGATTTGCTGCCTGTCCCGCTGAGTTACTCCGGCATTTGTGTCCATCTTCGGTGTAAACCAGCATCTACAGTTCCTTCAGTTGTAATTCTATTCCTTTTAAACATTGAATTTTAAATTCGCCCCAAATTTGAGATCACCTCTTCTGACTCTCGATACACACTATTGTTTACAAAGCTATCTTTTTAAAAGAACGTTTTCCCATTCCATCATTGTATTTTCATTATGTATTTATGAACTGTTACTGGACAAATACTGGAAGCTGCATGTTTAATTTATATTGCATTAAAATTGCTTTGCTGGGTTGATTTCCATACAATGTTATCTAATGGGTTCATTGTCATAATAAAACTGCCTCTGTGGGGATTTCTACATATCGACTCATCTGTGCCTGTCTGTTTCATATTCCTGCCATCAGCCTCAAATCAGTCATTCAGTCACTCGAAGCGAGTATGACTGTCCTCTCCATAGGGTCTTTGTTTAGCGTGGGGAGACTGGTGCACAGACAGCCACCACACGGTCCTTGACAGATCTGGGTCAGGATCCAGTGGCATGGAGTCCAAGACGACCGAGAACCCTTTTCTGCTGCAGCCTTCATCCGCCTTCCCAGCCGTTGTGACGCTCCACTAAAGTCGGCCATCATCCTCCGCCTGTTCCACCGTTGAGGTCTTGGTTGGATTGCTCTTTGTCAGGGACCTCCCTCCCCCTCGACCTTACCGCCATGGGTGACCCTACCAGGAGCGTGGCTCCAGACGGCATCGCTCTCAGGATCTCAGGACCACACGAGCTTCTCCACCACCACAAGGTGACAATCCACAAATGTTGCTCTTTGGTAGGGAAGTACAGTAAATGGCAGGACCTTTAGGAGAATAGTGCAGGGGAACTTGGGGTGTAAATCCACAGCTTGCTGAAAACCTAAGAAAAGGGTGGTAAAGGGGGTCTGCAGTTGTACAGGGCCCTAGTGAGACCGCACCTGGAGTACTGTGTGCAGTTTTGGTCTCCAAATTTGAGGAAGGACATTCTTGCTATTGAGGGCGTGCAGCGTAGGTTTACTAGGTTAATTCCCGGAATGGCGGGACTGTCATATTTTGAAAGACTGGAGCGACTAGGCTTGTATACACTGGAATTTAGAAGGATGAGAGGAGATCTTATCGAAACGTATAAGATTATTAAGGGGTTGGACACGTTAGAGGCAGGAAACATGTTCCCAATGTTGGGGGAGTCCAGAACAAGGGGCCAAAGTTTAAGAATAAGGGGTAGGCCATTTAGAACTGAGATGAGGAAAAACTTTTTCAGTCAGAGAGTTGTGAATCTGTGGAATTCTCTGCCTCAGAAGGCAGTGGAGGCCAATTCTCTGAATGCATTCAAGAGAGAGCTAGATAGAGCTCTTAAGGATAGTGGATATGGGGAGAAGGCAGGAACGGGGTACTGATTGAGGATGATCAGCCATGATCACATTGAATGGTGGTGCTGGCTCGAAGGGCCGAATGGCCTCCTCCTGCACCTATTGTCTATTGTCTACACTTTGTTACTGCACGCTAGCCTTCATCAGTCAGATCGTTAAGTACAAAAATACAGTTGTCGGCTCAATTTGAGGTGTTGCATATGTGTGGGAAGGAACTGCAGATGTTGGTTTACACCGAAGATAGACACAATGCTGGAGTAACTCAGCGGGTCAGGCAGCATCGCTGGAGAAAAGAAAAATGTGGCGTTTCGGGTCGAGACCCTTCAGACTGAGAGCCAGGAAAGAGGGGAAACTAGAGGTATGGAAAGGTACAAAGAATGAATGTAAGGTATGAAAAGAACAAATCAAAGCCAGCGGTAGAGGTAGAGTCCACAATGGTCCATTGTTGGCTGTGGAAAAAGTAATAACGAGGAGATACAAACAGTGAAACTAAGCAGGACAACAGTGAAACTAGTACAATGACGATGGTGGGGGAGGAGTGGAGAGAGGGGGAATGCAAGGGTTATTTGAAATTAGAGAAATCAATATTCATACCGCTGGGGTGTAAGCTGCCCAAGCGAAATAGGAGGTGCTGTTCCTCCAATTTATGTTTGACCTCACTCTGATGGTGGAGGCTCAGGACAGAAAAGTCAGTATGGGAATGGGAAGGAGTTCGTATTTGGCAACCGGGAGATCGTATTGCATGTAGTTTTGGTCACCACATTGCAGGAAGGTTGTGGAGGTTTATGAGAGGTTGCAGAAGAGGTCCTCCCGATGAGGACCGGATTACGCACTATCATAATCATACTTTATTAGCCAAGTATGCATCAGGTGTAAGAGAAGATGGGACAAATTTGGATTACTTTCACTGGAGCTTTGCAAGTTGAGGAGACCTTTAGATGTATTAAATTACAAAGCTGGCAAGATACAGCCCCCCCCCCCCCCCCCCCCCCCATGGTGGATTGTCAAATACTAGAGAACATAGCTTTAAGGGGGGAGGACAAAATGTTTAGAGGAGATTTACAAGGCAAGTTTTTGTTTCGCACAGTAGCAGGTGCCTGGACTGGGCTGCCATGGGAAGTGGTGGAAATGGAAACAATAGCAACGTTTGAGCATTTAGGGATGTGAGCAGTCAGGAGATGGAGGGAAATAGACGACATGCAGGGAGATGAGATTGATTTGAATTAGCATCACGGCACTGACATTACACTGATCAGCCAAAACATTATGACCACCTGCCTAATATACTGTTGGTCCTTCGTGTGCAGCCCCATACCCAGCAGGGTGCGATGCACTGTGTATTGTGACACATTCCTCCCGTGACCACCATTAAAGTTTTCTGTGACTTGTGCCACAGTCGACCTTCTGTCGGTTCGGACCAGACGGGATAGCCTTCGTTGCCCTCGCGCATCGATGAGCCTTGGGCGCCCAACACCTTGTCTGTCGCCGGTTTGTGCTTTGTCCCTCCTCGGACCACTGTCGGTAGGTACTCACCACTGCTGACCGGGAGCATCCCACAAACCTTGCCGTTTCAGAGATGCTCTGACCCAGTCGTCTGGCCATAACAATTTAGCCCTTGTCAAAGTCGCTCAGGTCTTTACTCCTGCCCATTTCCCCTGCATCCACGTCAACTTCAAGAACTGACTGTTCACTTGCTGCCTAATATATCCCACCCCTTGACAGGTGCCATTATAACAAGATAATCAACGTTATTCACTTCACCTGTCAGTGGTCATATTGTTTTGGCTCATCGGTGTATAAGGCCTGTTTTTTTTACTGTATTATGTTATGTTCAGAAAGGGTCCATATCCTGATAATATCTCTGAATATGCAGGGTGACATCGTTGACTATGGGATGGAAGATGTCATTGCAGAGTCCGTATGTGAAGTCAGGCATGAAAGTTTATTTCCTCCACCCTCTTGAGCTTTTTTTTTTACAAGAATGATCCCAGGAATGAGTAGGTTAACCTATGATGAGTGTTTGTCAGCACTGGGCCTGTACTCGCTGGAGTTTAGAAGAACGAGGGGGGAACCTCATTGAAACATACAGAATAGTGAAAGGCTTGGATAGAGTGGATGTGGAGAGGATGTTTCCACTAGTGGGAGAGTCTAGGACTAGAGGTCATAGCATCAGAATTAAAGGACGTTCTTTTAGGAAGGAGATGTGGAGACATTTCTTTAGTCAGAGGGTGGTGAATCTGTGGAATTCTTTGCCACAGAAGGTTGTGGAGGCCTTCAATGGATATTTTTAAGGCCGAGATAGATAGACTCTTGATTAGTATGAGTGTCAGGGGTTATGGGGGAAAAGGCAGGAGAATGGGGTTAGGAGGGAGAGATAGATCAGCCATGATTGAATGGCGGAGTAGACTTGGTGGGCTGATTGACCTAATTCTACTCCTACCACTTATGATGTTAATGATAAACAGTATGAAAATCAAAAGCACAAACCTATGCAAATACATCTGGAGTGAGGGCAGAGCGTCAGCTGTGTCACGGCAGCTGGAGGCAATGGTCTTCAAACATCTGTTCCGTCCTGGGCTCGTGATTTGCATCGCGTAGGCTGAGGTATGTCTGAAGACAGACATTTTGCAGAGTAGAGCCACCCCGGTGAAAAATGTTACTGGGACTAATCCCGTTTAGAGATACTGCGTGGAAACAGGCCCTTCAGCCCACCAAGTCTGCGCTGACCAGTGATCCCCATACACGAACACTATCCTGACCCATGTTGCCCCTAGCTACAAAATCCAATCCAAGCAAACCTGCTGTGCATTTGTATCTCCCCTGACTCCGCTATCCTTAAGAGCTCTATCCAGCTCTCTCTTGAATCCTTTCAGAGAATTAGCGTCCACTGCCTTCTGAGGCAGAGAATTCCACAGATTTACAACTCTCCGACTGAAAAAGTGTTTCCTCATTTCCTGAACAGAACTATACAGGGTACACAAAGCTGCCGTCTTGCGAGTGTTGTACACGGTTCCAGCATAACCTTCCTGCTCATATATTGGCAACACTCGTTATAGGAAAGCATTCCATGCGTGTCATGGACTTGTCCTGCTATCTTTTGCGGACCTCCAAGGATGGGGGGGCTGCAACATGGCCTAGCTGTAGAGCTGCTGCCTTACAGCTTCTGTGGCACCCGGGTTCAATCCTGACTACGGGTGGTGTCGGTACGGAGCTTTTCAAGTTCTCCCTGTGACCGACCGGGTGGGTTTTCTCCAGGTGCTCTGATTTCCTCCCACACTCCAAAGACGTACAGATTGGTAAGTTAATTGGCTTCGGTCAAAATTGTAAATTGTCCCTATTGTGTAGGGTGGTGCTAATGTACGGGATGATCGCTGGTTGGTGCGGGCCGAAGGGCCTGTTTCTGCTCTGTATCTCTAACCGAGTCCGCATCGACCAGCGATCCCCGCACATTAACACTATCTGACACACACCAGTGACAGTTTACCCTTATACCAACCCAATTAACCTACAAACCTGTGCGTCTTTGAAGTGTGGGAGGAAACCGAAGATCCCAGAGAAAACCCACGCAGTCACAGGGAGAACATGCAAACTCCGTACAGACAGCCCCCGTAGTCTGGATCCAACCCAGGTCTCCGGTGCTGCAAGCTACAAAGCTACAAGCTACGTTTTGTCTGCTACAAGTACCGAGCCCTGTCGAACTTCACTGATGACCATTCGGACATTGACATGAATGTCAAACATCACCCTCTGCTGTAGCTGATAAGCAGTTCCATTAAAGGAAAGGAGGACATAATTATCCAAAACCACACTCTCAACCAGGAAATGCCTCTGCAATGTGTTGTGAATGTGGAGTGGAGAGATGATGGCTAGGAGGAGATGGCCAGCAGACCGCGTGAAATACCACAAGCATGAGCTGTGCGGAGATCGCCAGCCATCGGGGCGTGTGGCTTCTGTGCAGCAGTTACCTCTGTGACTACAGCGGCCATGCCCTCCTGCCCAATCTACTGGCTGTTGCTCATCAGGCCCACGAGAGAAAGGAATTATAATCCAGTAGCATCTTTCACAAACTCAAGGTCTTTGGAACTGGAAAGAAATAGTTTTAGAAAAAAACTTGTAGCCATTTAAGTCAAAAGCAAGCTTGTTCAGTTTGGTCATGTGAGCACAACTGAAGTTGGTGATAATAAACAATAGACAATAGGTGCCATTGTAAATATACAGTGAATATTGTGAATATACAGTGTGAATAGTAGGCCATTCGACCCTTCGAGCCCGCATCACCATTCGATGTGATCATGGCTGATCATTTGATTGAGGGGTAAATCTCTTCTTACGGTGGGATGGGAGATTGCTCCAAAGATATACAGGTTTGGTAAGGTAAAGACAAGCGCATAAGTAAGATTAATCTTGTCCCTCTGAGTTTTTTCTCATGACTTTCCTCTGATATAACTTTCCTATTGTCCCTACCACATTTAAGATTCAAATAGGCTGGGTATGGAATGATATGGTCCACATATGGCCAAGTAAGATTAGTGTAGATGGAAAGAAATGACTTGTCAAACTCTGCTTTAAAAATACCCACTGACTTGGCCTCTACAGCTATCTGTGGCAATGAATTCCACAGATTCACCACCTTCTGGCTAAAGAAATTCACCTCATCTTTCTAAAGGTTTGTCCTTTTATTTTAAGTGCCGCAGTTTACAACTTTGTGGGTTAATTGGCTTGGTAAAATTGTAAATTGTCCATGGTATGTGTAGGATAGTGCCAAAGGGCCTGTTTCTGCGCTGTATCTCTAAACTAAAAGGCCAGGACCTTGTAAGTGAATGAATTTCACTGTTGTTAAAGACCGTTGCCCATCACTTTGGATTTGAATTTCACAATCTTTGAGCACCATTTGTAAAATGCAGTGAGTGAGAGAAATCATTACCTTGTAAGGAGTGAATGCATGCGGTCCCTTTCCCCAGGGTAAGGGAATCACAAACTAGAAGGGAGAGGTTTCTGGTGAGAGGAGAAAGATTTAATAGGAACCTGAGGGGCATTTTCACACAGAGGATAGTACATACTTGGAATGAGCCGCTAGAACTGCAGATACCTCTTTACAAAACAGGCCACGGTGCTGAGGCAACTCAGCGGGTCAGGCAGCATCTCTGGAGAACATGGATAGGTTATGTTTCGGGTCGGGACCTTTCTTCAGCTGGTGGTCAGGATCAAACCCGTGTCTCTGGAGCTGAGAGGCAGCAGCTCTACCCGCTGCACCACTACCCGCTGCACCACTGTTGTTTTGTTCCACTGGCCCACTGAAAGGAAACGTACACTCCAAATTTCAAAACTCTTTAAGGCTTTATTTGATAAATGAATACAAATTAAGTCGAGTGAGGTCTGGAGTCATTTTGACCGAACAACTCAGATTTCAACTTTAGATTTTGCAGATGCAGCGTGAAAACAGGCCCTTCGGCCCACCAAGTCCGCTCCAACCACATGCCTGCACAGACTAGGGAAAACTTACAATTAAAAGAAGCCAATTAACCTACAAACCTTAACGTCTTTGGAGTGTGGGAGGAAACCGGAGATCCCGGAGACAACCCATGCAGCTCACGGGGAGAACGTATAAACCCCGTACAGACAGCGCCCATAATGAGGATTGAACCTGGGTCTCTGACGCTTATGGTTGTCAACTTCCCCACTCCCAAATACGGGACAAAAGGTGACGTCACTGCCCCGCGCCCCACGTGACCTCATCCAGCCAGCGGCCACGTGCTCCCGCTCCACCAATGGCGGCCGCCCCCTTGTCCCTTCTTTGGGAGTGAGGAAATTGGCAACCCTACTAATACGGGGCAAGGGCAGGATAAACTAATTTAGCCCAAAATACGGGATGTCCCGGTTATTACGGGACAGTTGGCAACCCTCTTGACACTGTAAAGCAGCAACTCTACCGCTGTGCCACCGTGCCACCCCAAAATGGGATGCCGTTATCCCTCACAGGAAGCAGCTGAGGCCAAATAATTCTATAATGAAAGGAGTTAGATCGTTCTTTGGAGTGGAGAGTCATGACACGTGGGAGAATGCAGGAACTGGGAACTGAGTTCAGATAATCAGCCGTGATCATATTGGGTGGGAAAGCAGGCTCGTCGGCTTGAATGGCCCATACCTGCCCCTATTCTCTGCTTCCATCATCAGCCGACACTCGAAACAGGTATGACTGTCCTCTCCATAGGGTCGGACGCCTGTGCGTGACTTTGTTTAACGTGGGGAGACTGGTGCACAGACAGCCACCACACGGTCCTTGACAGATCTGGGTCAGCATCCAGTGGCGTGGAGTTCAAGGCGACCGGAGACCCTTTTCTGCTGCAGCCTTCATCCATCCGCCTTCCCAGCCGTTGTGACGCTCCACTAAAGTCAGCCGTCACCCTAAGCCTGTTCCACCGTTGAGGTCTAGGTTGGATTGCTCTTTGTCAGGGACCTCCCCTCGACCTTACCGCCATGGGTGACCCTACCAGGAGCGCAGCTCCAGACGGCACCGCTCTCAGGATCTCAGGACCACACAAAGCTTCTCCACCACGACAAGGTGACGACCCACGGAGAAGGGAGAATCATGACACATGGGAGAATGCAGGAACTGGGAACTGAGTTCAGATAATCAGCTATGATCATATTGGGTGGGAAAGCAGGCTCGTAGGGCTGAATGGCCCAGACCTGCCCCTACTCTCTGCTTCCACATTAATAGTCATAGTCATTCAGCGTGAAAACTGGCCCTTTGACCCAATTTTCCCACACTGACCAACATGCCCAATCTACTCTAGTCCCACCTATCTGGGTTCGGCCTATATTCCTCTAAACCTATCCTATCCATGTACTTGATCAAACGTCTCTTAAATGTTATGATAGGACCTGCCTCAACTCCTCCGAGGCAGCTCGTTCCATGCACCCACCAACCTTTGTGTAAAAAAGTTGCCCATTAGATTCCTATTAAATCCCCCCCCACATCTTAAACCTATGTCCTCTGGTTCTTGATTTTCCAACTCTGGGCAAGAGACTGCTTTTACCGATCTATTCCCCGCACGATTTTGTGCACATCTATAAGATCACCGCTCATCCTCCTGTGCTGCAAGGAATGGAGTCCTAACATGCTCACCTGTTCCCTATAGCTCCAAGCCTCGAGTCCTGGCAGCATCCTTGGAAATCATCTCTGCAAAAGACTCTGGGTAAATAAATGCACAATCTATTCATCTCATGATCTTGTACAGACGCAGTGTGTTCGCCACGTTTTGTAATCTCCGCCTTCCTCTTTGTTGGGTTATAATCAGCTGGTAACAGTTGATAAAAACAAGCTGTGATGCCTGGCGAAGATTATGTGAAAGGGAAACCATTGACTCGGCCCCTGCCTGATGTGGCTGACTCTCGGACCGCACTGTGCATGGAGGTGACCAGAGTTCACTTCAGGACATATGCAACTCTTCACAAATACAAGGTAGACACAAAATGCTGGAGTAACTCAGCGGGTCAGGCAGCACCTGGGGAGAGAAGGAATGGGTGACGTTTCGGGCCGAGACCCTTCTTCAGTCTGGCCCTCCTAGACCCCGAAACGTCACCTATTCCTTTTCTCCAGAGAGGCTGCCCGATCCGCTGAATTGCTCCAGCACTTTTGTGTCAATCTTCTATAATAGTTCTTCCTGATTAGGTTCCATAACATGCTGTTTAGTTTTTCTTTAGTTTAGTTTATCATTGTCACATGTACTGAGATAGAGCGAAAAACATTTACGTGCTTTCCAGTCAAAGAAAAGACTATACATGAATGCAATCAAGTTGTTCACTATGCACAGATCAAGGATAAAGGGCACGACATTTAGTGCAATATAACTTTGACGTCCACTAAAGTCCGAGTAAAGAGAGTTCAAACGTCTCCAGTGAGGTAGATGGGAGGTTAGGACCGCACTCTAGCTGATGAGAGGACCGTTCATTTGCCTGATAACAGCTGGGAAGAAACTTTCTGAATCTGTAGGTGTGCGTTTTCAAACTTTTGTACCTCTTACCTGATGGTAGAGGGGAGAAGATGGAACGCAACCCACCTCCAGGCCCCGACGGCCACCATTGGTGGAGCGGGAGCACATGGCCGCTGGCTGGGTGAGGTCATGTGGGGCGCGGGGCGGTGATGTCACCCTTTGCCCCTTATTTGGGAGTGAGGAAGTTGGCAACCCATACTAATATGGGACAAGGGCGGTCCCGTACGGGACAAACCAATTTAGCCCAAAATACGGGATGTCCCGGCTAATACGGGACAGTTGGCAACCCTAGTTCTGCAGTGCCTGCCAGTCCTATCCAATATAGACTATGGATGGATGAGGGCCGACCCCTGATCCCTGTGGCATCTCACTGTTAGTGATTGCCAACGATGTTGCCTCCTCAGCAAAATTCCATCAGACGAGTTAAACATGACCTTTCCTGCCTGATCTCTGTTAACCTGGGTCATTTATACAGGTCTTCAGAATTAATTTAGTTTAGTTTTATTGGTTTTATTGTCACATGTACCGAGATACAGTGAAAAGCTTTTCTTTGCATGCTATCCAGTTTAAAAAACAAAGACCCATGGCCAAAGTGCAAAGATAAAGGGTCTAACATTTAGTGCAAAGATATAACATTGAGGTCCGATTAAAGAAAGTTTGGAGGTCTCTAATGAAGTGGATGGGAGGTCAGGACTAACTAATGAGAGGATCGTTCATTTGCCTGGTAACAATTGGGAGGAAACTGTCCCTGAATCTGGAGGTGCATGTTTTCAAACCTCCATACCTCCTGTACCAGCGGCGACGAGGTGGCTGTGGCCCGGCTCAGCCAGCAGGGGTCAGTGTCGGCCATGTGTGTTCTCCCCGTGACTGCAGCATGACTATCTGAGTCTGATGAAGACTCACGACCCGAAACGTCAACCATTCCTTTCTCCAGAGATGCTGCCCGACCCGCTGAGTTACTCCAGCATTTTGTGTCTATCTTCGGTGTAAACCAGCATCTGCAGTTCCTTCCTACAAAATGCTCTAAACCTGAGTTCTGGAGCTGCATTTATGCAGGTTTTCTTTCTATGTTTGTTTTGGTTGACAGCATATTTTGGTTTGCACTATTTTAGTTTAGTTTAGAGATACAGTGCGGAAACAGACCCTTCAGTCCTCGATTCACCTATTCTGGGCAAGAGACTCTGGGCATCTACTCGATCTATTCCTCTATCTTCTTTCCGAGAAGAACTTTCTCTGTCTATGTCCTTTATATATAATATGTGTGCGTGTTTATATATATATATATATATATATATATATATATATGTGTGTGTGTGTGTGTGTACGTGTATATATATATATATATATATATATATATATGTGTGTGTGTGTGTGTGTGTATATGTGTGTGTATATATATATCTATTCTGTGTGTGTATATATATATTATGTGTGTGTATATATATTATGTGTGTGTGTATAGTTATGTGTGTGTGTATATATATGTGTGTGTGTATATATGTATGTGTGTGTGTATATATGTATGTATGTGTGTGTGTATATTATGTGTATATATAAATATTATGTATGCGTATATAATGTGTGTGTGTGTGTATATATATATATGTATGTGTGTGTGTATATATGTATGTGTGTATATATATTATGTGTGTATGTATGTAATGTGTGTGTGTGTGTGTGTATATATGTATACATATGTATATATATGTATATATGTGTGTGTATACATATGCATAAGAACAAACAATAATAGTGCAAATAGACAAAATCAATCTATATAGTTCCGAGCTTGTTTGGAGGCTGTAGTGTTTAGTAGCCTGGTGGCTGCAGGGAAGTAGCTGACCCCGGTGTATATGACAATTAAACAGTCTTGACTAATGACATTTGTAATTCACGCTGCTCCTATTAATTGCCCTTCCTTCCCACCGCGTTTCTACCCACAGTCTGAGTTCCGAAGGGACGTGTGGCTGGTGCTGAATGTGGCTGAACTCCTGCCACATTGCTGCAGCTGACTCCACGCCTCGCTGGTTTAAACGCCTGCGTCCCCAGCGATGGCGGGCCCGGGGGCCTGGGCGAGGGCGGGCTGCGAGTGGGACGTGATCGTGGCCAGGGTGGAGTTACCGCCGACGGCCGGTGGAGGGGAAGCCTGCCTCTGATCAGCCACATCCTGTTTACCTCATCACTACTAACAATGGCCAGTGTAGGGAGGAACTGCAGATGTCGGTTTAAACTGAAAATAGATACACATGCTGGAGTAACTCAGCAGGACAGGCAGCATCTCTGGAGAGTAGTGGGTGACCTTTCTGATCGACACCCTTCTGTTTCCTTTATCACTGTCACTTTTTTGCAGATCTTTCATTCATTTATTCTATATCTCTCTTTATCACCGTCTCTATCTCTCGTTTTGCCTTTCCCCTCAGTCTGAAGAAGGGTCTCGACCCCGAAACGTCACCCATTCCTTCTCTCCAGAAATGCTGCCTGTCCCACTGAGTTACTCCGGCATTTTGTGTCTATCTTCAGTGTAAACCAGCATCTGCAGTTCCTCCCTACGATAGACAATAGACAATAGACAATAGGTGCAGGAGGAGGCCGTTCGGCCCTTCGAGCCAGCACCACCATTCAATGTGATCATGGCTGATCATTCTCAATCAGTACCCCGTTCCTGCCTTCTCCCCATACCCCCTGACTCCGCTATCCTTAAGAGCTCTATCTAGTTCTCTCTTGAATGCATTCAGAGAATTGGCCTCCGCTGCCTTCTGAGGCAGAGAATTCCACAGATTTACAACTCTCTGACTGAAAATGTTTTTCCTCATCTCCGTTCTAAATGGCCTGCCCCTTATTCTTAAACTGTGGCCCCTGGTTCTGGACTCCCCCAACATTGGGAACATGTTTCCTGCCTCTAACGTGTCCAACCCCTTAATAATCTTATATGTTTCGATAAGATCCCCTCTCATTCTTCTAAATTCCAGTGTATAGACTGTTGTATGAATGAATGAATGAATGAATGAATAAGTTTTTTGGCCAAGGTTGTGTATATGCAAGGAATATGCCTTGGTACTCCGCTCACAAATGACAACACAAACATACAGTTAACAATGAAGAATGTTCTCTGTTTAACCTGCACATCTTTGGGATGTGGGAGGAAACCGGAGCACCTGGGGGAAACCCACACGGTCATGAGGAAAACGTGCAAACTCCACACAGACAGCACCCAAGGTCAGGATCAAACCCAGGGCTCTGGTGCTGTGAGGCAGTAGCTTCACCAGCTGCATCATCATTCTGCAAAGGTGACCTGTGATGTATTAAACCCCACATCTCCTCTTTCCTAAACTATGAACTATGGTTTCACTAAGGACGTTTTGCACAACTATTAGGGTTATTAATGTATTGATTTTTTCTTTGTTCATTAAATGTTATCTTTGTGTGTTCACAGGCCTATTGTGCTGCTTGCAAGTAAGAATGTCAATGTTCTGATGGTCGGTGCAAATAATAGTGAAGCACTCTTGGCCTTTGACTAGGGTTGCCAACTTTTCCGTATTAGCCGGGACATCCCGTATTTTGGGCTAAGTTAGTTTGGCCCGTACGGGACCGCCCTTGTCCCGTGTTAGTAGGGTTGCCAACTCCCTCACTCCCAAATAAGGGTCAAAGGGTGACGTCACCGCCCCGTGCCCCACGTGACCTCACCCAGCCAGCGGCCACGTGGGGCGCGGGGCGGTGACATCACTTTGTCCTACATTTGGGAGTGAGGAAGTTGGCAACCCGTACCTTTGACTCTCGTTGGAAATGGGAGCGTTGGGCAGACACAGGCCTCTCGGCTAATTGCTCTGTGCTTCTCTGACAGTGACATGCTCCAACGATGCTGTGCTCTCCACTTGTATCGTTGCGTACAAGCATTGCAGGCTAATCGACTTAAATAACCCAAGATGGGAGGTGAGCATCAATAAAGGCTTTTAAGCAAAGGCTTGGGATGTGTACGCGGGGGAGCCTATGCTGGGAATTTGCCGCAACTCCACATTAAATCGTTTAATGGGGCTGGTTCTGGCCTCTGCTACCAACTGGCACTGGATCATGTTACAGTCTCTCCACACTGATCTCCTAGCTGTTCATATTATTAACCCTCGTGATGCTGGAGCAAGGACCTGGCCCAAGAGCAGCTCTGACAGCTTTTAGTTTTGTTAGTTAGTTTAGAGATCTAGCGAGGAAACCGGCCTTTCGGCCCGCCGAGTCCACACCGACCAGCGATCCCCGTACACTAACACTATCCTACACACACTAGGGACAATTTTACATTTCGCAAGCCAGTTAACCTGCAAACCTGTATGTCTTTGGAGTGTGGGAGGAAACCGAAGAGAAAACTCACGGGGAGAACGTACAAACACCGGACCGAACAGCACCTGTAGTCAGGATTGAACCAGAGCCTCGGGCGCTATAAGGCAGCAACTCTACCGCTGCACCACTGTGCTGCCCATCATGCTGAACTGATGAGCAGAGATGTCCTGTAAGGAGTTGTCAACGCATGCAAACCAATGCCTCTCCTTCCCAAGAAGGCTTAGGAAGTTCGGCACGTCCCCAACAACCCTCACCAACTTCTACAGATGCGCCATAGAGAGCATTTTATCGGGATGCATCGCAGCTTGGTTTGGGAACAGCTTCATCCAAGACCGCAAGAAATTGCAGCAAATTGTGGACGATCGTACAAACCAACCTCCCTTCCATTGGCTCCATTTATACCTCAGGCAGCCTCGGCAAGGCCAGCAGCATAATCAAGGACGAATCGCACCCTGGCCACTCCCTCTTCTCCCCTCTCCCATCAGGCAAAAGGTATAGAAGTGTGAAAACGCACACCTCCAGATTCAGGGACAGTTTCTTCCCAGCTGTTATCAGGCAACTGAACCATCCTACCACAACCAGAGAGCAGTGCTAAGTTACCATCTACCTCTTTGGTGATTCTCGGACGATCTTTGATCGGACTTTACTGGCATTACCTTGCACTAAATGTTAGTCCCTTATCATATATCTGTACACAGAGCCGGCTGTACTTTTTGAATCTGCTCCTTCAACATCTGCAGTAAGATGCTGCAGATGTTCTACCAATCGGTGGTACCCAGTGCCATCTTCTTCGCTGCCGTGTGCTGGGGCAGCAGGGCGAAGGCCGCGGACTCGGGCCGGGAGGCGGGTTCTTACTCAACCTCCGTTAGGTGGACACACTCCCTTAGTGTAGCCTCCCGGCCCGGGCGGCCGCCATTGGTGGAGCGGGAGCACGTGGCCGCTGGCTGGGTGAGATCACATGGGGGGCAGGGGCGGTGACATCACCCTTTGTCCCTTATTTGGGAGTGAGGAAGTTGGCAACCCTACTAATACGGGACAAGGGCGGTCCTGTACTGGACAAACCAATGTAGCCCAAAATACGGGATGTCCCGGCTAATACGGGACAGTTGGCAACCCTGCATTGCACCCAAATTTCACCTTCATACTTATCGATTCTCCCACTCGGTAGCTGCAGGTGATCAAAGCTCAGTGAAATGTTGAAAGCGAATTGTGAACAGGGACCTCGTTATCATTCGTATTGCTGTCAAAACAATGGACAAGATCTGAATCATCCACGAGTGTTTCACTGTGTTGATGGGCCTGGGCTTTGACCTTTAGAGATACAGCGCAGGTAGGTACAGGCCCATCGGCCCACTGAGCCCACGCCACCACCGATCACCCCATACATTAGCACTATCCCACACACACTAGGGACAATTTACAATTTTACCGAGGCCAATTAGCCTACAAACCAGCACGTCTTTGGAGTGTGGGAGGAAACCGGAGATCTCGGAGAAAACCCAAGTGGTCACAGGGAGAACGTACAAACTTGTACGGACAACACGTGTAGCTAGGGTTGCCAACTGCTCCGTATTAGCCTGGACATTCCGAATATTGGGCTAAATTGGACCGCCCTTGTTCAGTATTAGGCCCGGGGGGCGCTGTAGGCCTGGACACTGTAGGCCCGGACACTGTAGGCCCAGGGGCCGTTGTAGGC
Organism: Rhinoraja longicauda; assembly: GCF_053455715.1. Lineage (NCBI taxonomy): Eukaryota > Metazoa > Chordata > Chondrichthyes > Rajiformes > Arhynchobatidae > Rhinoraja > Rhinoraja longicauda. Next base: position 9,451,613 of record NC_135993.1, read on the forward strand.
CCGGACAGTATAGGCCCGGACAGTGTAGGCCCGGACACTGTAGGCCCGGGGGCTGCTGTAGGCCCGGGGGCTGCTGTAGGCCCGGACACTGTAGGCCCAGGGGACACTGTAGGCCCAGGGGCCGCTGTAGGCCCGGACAGTATAGGCCCGGGCGCCGCCTAACGGAGGTTGTGTAGCAAACCATCTCCCGGTCCGGGCGGCCGCCATTGGTGGAGTGAGAGCACGTGGCCGCTGGCTGGGTGAGGTCACGTGGGGCGTGGGGCGGTGACATCACCTTTTGTCCCTTATTTGGGAGTGAGGAAGTTGGCAACCCTACGCGTAGCCAGGATCTAACCAGCTGTTACTTGGCGCTGGTATTGCTGTAGACGCCCATGCGGTCCCTCCTGTCCTCCCCGGGCTGATTTGATCAGTGGTGGTGTGGTAAACGTGCAGCTTGCTCACCCTCCCTGGGTGCAGAGTGTTACTGGGGCAGGGCCCGGCTATTAATGGCCCTGAAGTCACGCTGATTACACAGCGGCAGCCCACCCTTCCTGCTGTCTGTGGGAACGACAAGCAGTCCGTGAATCACCGCTGCAGGGGACAGCTGTTGTTCAACTGACCTCTCTCGTACTGGGTAGGGATGGAGCTGCAGATGCTTTTTAAAACTGCAGGAGTAGGCCATTCAGCCCTTCGAGCCAGCAGCGCCATTAAATATGATCATGGCTGATCATCCAAAATCAGTACCCCAATCCTGCTTTTTCCCCATATCCCTTGATTCCGTTAGCCCTGAGAGCTAAATTTAACTCTCTCTTGAAAACATCAATCGTGATCCCTGGTTCTGGACTCCCCCCAACATCGGGAACATTTTTCCTGCATCTAGCCTGTCCAATCCCTTAAGAATTTTATACGTTTCTGTAAGATTTCCTCTGATCTCAATGAAATGATCATAAACATCGCTAAACCTCCGCTCCGGAGAACAGTGGGACAGGTAAAGGTCTCTGATCCAGAGGACATAGGTTTAAGGTGAGGGGAGAAAGATTTAATGGGAACCTGAGGTGCAACTTTGTTACACAGAAGGTGGTGGGTGTATGGAACGAGCTGCCGGAGGAGGTAGTTGAGGCAGGGACTATTGCAATGTTTAAGAAACATTTAGACAGGTACGTGGATAGGACAGGTTTAGAGGGATATGGGCCAAATGCAGGCAGGTGGGACTAGTGTAGATGGGACATGTTGGCCGGTGTAGGCAAGTTGGGCTGAAGGGCCTGTTTCCACGCAGTCTGACTCTACGTCTCTATAACTGTACAGCGCAGGAACAGGCCCTTTGGCCCACAATATCCATGCTGAACATGATCCCATGTACATGGAGAGGATAGGTTTCGAGAGATGTGGGACAAAAGCAGGCAGATGTGGGACTGGTGGAGATGGGACATGTTGGTCGGCAAGTGCAAGTTGGGCCAAAGGGTGTATTGGACAATTCCCCAGCTAATGAACCGTTCAGAAGCCTGATAACAGAGGGGAAGAAGCTGTTTCTGAGTCTGGTGGTGCGCGCTTTTAATCTTCTGTACCTTCTGCCGGACAGGAGCGGGGAGAAGAAAGAATGGCCGGGGTGGGACAGGGACAAGTCTTTTGATTACATTGGCTGCATTTCCGAGGCAGCGGAATTTGACAAGTAGTCAAGTCTCTTAAAGAGGTAAAATTAGAGGGTGTGTATTTCTATTAAACAACAGGTGCAGGAGTAGGCCATTCGGCCCTTCGAGCCAGCACCACCATTCAATGTGATCTTGGCTGATCATTCTCAATCAGTACCCCGTTCCTGCCCTCTCCCCATACCCCCTGACTCCGCTATCATTAAGAGCTCTCTCTTGAAAGCATCCAGAGAATTGGCCTCCACTGCCTTCTGAAGCAGAGAATTCCACAGATTTACAACTGTCTGAGTGAAAAAGTTTTTCCTCATCTCCGTTCTAAATGGCCTACCCCTTATTCTTAAACTGTGTGGCCCCTGGTTCTGGACTCCCCCAACATTGGGAACATGTTTCCTGCCTCTAACGTGTCCAACCCCTTAATAATCTTATATGTTTCAATAAGATCCCCTCTCATCCTTATTCTGCTATTCTGACAGGGTCAGTCTTTCTTTGTTCCTTGCTGCAGAAGCTCGCGTCTTGCCAGGCGTCAGAGTTCCCAATTAAACTTATTTTTGTAACGGAAGGGAGCCTGTCCTGTACTTCCTCTGCTACAATCAACCCATTCAAGGATCAGATACACAGCGCTGTGGCCAGGTAGCAGTTGCACAGTATTTATAGATCGCTTCGGTATTTTTGTGCCGTTCTGTTGAGGGAAGTGCACCAGACTTTTGGAGGCATCGGGATGTTTGAGTGGAGTGTGTCCTTCTTTCAGCTTTTAGTTTTAGAGATACAGTGCGGATCTAGGCCCTTCAGCCCACTGGGTCCGTGCCGACCAGCATTAACACCATCCTACCTACACACACAAGGGACAATTTTACATTTATACATTTATACCAGGCCAACAAACCTACAAACCTGTATGTCTTTGACAATAGACAATAGGTGCAGGAGGAGGCCATTCGGCCCTTCGAGCCAGCACCATCATTCACCGTGATCATGGCTGATCATCCACAATCAGTACCCCGTTCCTGCCTTCTCCCCATACCCCCTGACTCCACTATCCTTAAGAGCTCTATCCAGCTCTCTCTTGAAAGCATCCGGAGAATCGGCCTCCACTGCCTTCTGAGGCAGAGAATTCAACAGATTCACAACTCTCTGAGCGAAAAGGTTTTTCCTCATCTCCGTTCTAAATGGCCCGCCCCTTATTCTTAAACTGTGGCCCCTGGTTCTGGACTCCCCCAGCATTGGGAACATGTTTCCTGCCTCTTGCGTGTCTAATCCCTTAATAATCTTATATGTTTCAATAAGATCCCCTCTGATCCTTCTAAATTCCAGAGTATACAAGCCCAGTCGCTCGAGTCTTTCAACATACGAGTCGCATACGAGTCGCTCGAGTCTTTCAACATTCCGGGAATTAACCTAGTAAACCTACGCTGCACTCCCTGAATAGTAAAAATGTCCTTCCTCAAATTTGGAGGCCAAAACTGCACACAATACTCCAGGTGTGGTCTCACTATGGCTCTGTACAGTGTGGCCCTATACAATACAGTAGGGCCCTGTTTGGAGTGTGGGAGGAAACCGGAGCACCCGGAGAAAACCCACTCGGTCACTGGGAGAACGTACAAACTCTGTACAGACAGCACCCATAGGATCAAACACGGGTCCCTGGCGCTGTGAGGCAGCAACTCTACCGCTGTGCCACCGTGCCGCCCTGTGTGGTGTTTGACAATGGAGGCGGCCAAGGAATATTTCAGCTGGACCTTTGTGTGGAGGGTTGCCAACTGTCCCGTAGTAGCCGGGATATCCCGTATTTTGGGCTAAATTGGTTTGTCCCGTATGGGACCCTTGCCCCGTATTAGGCCCGCGGGCCGCTGTAGGCCGGGACAATGTAGGCTAACAGAGTGTGTTCAGCGGGGCCGAGAGTGTTCGCCTAACGGAGGTTGCGTAGCAACCCATCTCCCGGCCCAGGCGGCCGCCATTAGTGGAGCGGGAGCACGTGGCCGCTGGCTGGGTGAGGTCACCTTGTCCTGTAGTTGGGAGTGAGTAAGTTGGCTCTGAGTATTTGTATGGTTACAATATGTGAGTCCAGTTTGCAAAGAAACATTCAAAAATGGAACAAATTTTCATAGAAACATTAAAAAATGGAACAATTAACAAAAAGGGGTAAGATAAATGCAGAGTCTTTTACCCAGAGAAGGGGAATCAACTACAAGAAGACATCAGTTTAAGGAGAGGAGGGAGAGATTTAATAGGAACCTGAGAGGTAACTTTTTTATACAAAGGGTGGTGGGTGTATGGAACGAGCTGCCGGAGGAGATTTGAGGCAGGTACTATCACAACATTTAAAAGACATTTAGACACGTACAAGGATAGGATAGGATTAGAGGGATATGGGCCAAATGCGGGCAGGTGGGACCAGTGTAGATGGGGCATGCGTGTCGGTGTGGGCAAGTTGGGCCGAAGGGCCTGCTTCCACGCTGTGTGACTATGTCTCTATAACCCTACCATGCAGGAACAGGCCCTCTGGCCCATCAAAAATCTTCTAACCCCCCTCTCTAACTCCAGGTCCCTCAGGTCGGCCGACTTGGGGCTACTCACTATCCCGCGGTCTAGGCTTAAGCTCAGGGGTGACCGCGCTTTTGCGGTTGCAGCTCCTAGACTGTGGAACAGCATCCCTCTCCCCATCAGAACAGCCCCCTCCATCGATTCCTTTAAGTCCAGGCTCAAAACCTATTTCTACTCCCTAGCGTTTGAGGCTCATTGAGGAGGCGCTGTGAACTGTTTGCGTGCTACTGTATGTTTCATTTTTTTCCTTAGTACCTAATCAGATGTACAGCACTTTGGTCAACGTGGGTTGTTTTTAAATGTGCTATACAAATAAAATTGACTTGACTTGACTTGAATGTCCATGCTGAACATGATGCCTAATTCAAATAATCTTATACCTGCATGTGATTCATCCCTCTCCATTCCCTGCGTATCCACGTTTAGGTTCAGGTTTATTATTATTGCTCCAAAAGCCGCACGATGTTCGACAAGCCCCGACCCGGGGCAGATCGCCCAGTGGGGCTGAGATTCCCCCCCCCGATGCAGGAGCTTGATCGCCTTGACGATGAAGGCCAGCCGCCGGCTATGGGAGTCAAGATCGTCCTGTCAGCAGAAGGTTAGAGGCCCCCGACCGCTGGAGGACAAAGAAGGGAAGAGACTGAACTTTTTTTCGCCTTTTGGTCTCCAAATTTGAGGAAAGATATTCTTGCTATTGAGGGCGTGCAGCGTAGGTTTACTAGGTTAATCCCCGAAATGGCGGGACTGTCATATGTTGAAAGACTGGAGCGACTACGCTTGTATAAACTGGAATTTAGAAGGATGAGAGGAGATCTTATCGAAACGTATAAGATTATTAAGGGGTTGGACACGTTAGAGGCTAGAAACATGTTCCCAATGTTGGGGGAGTCCAGAACCAGGGGCCACAGTTTAAGAATAAGGGGTAGACCGTTTAGAACAGAGATGAGGAAAAACTTTTTCAGTCAGAGAGTTGTAAATCTGTGGAATTCTCTGCCTCAGAAGGCAGTGGAGGCCAATTCTCTGAATGCATTCAAGAGAGAGCTAGATAGAGCTCTTAAGGATAGCGGAGTCAGTGGGTATGGGGAGAAGGCAGGAACGGGGTACTGATTGAGAATGATCAGCCATGATCACATTGAATGGCGGTGCTGGCTCGACGGGCCAAATGGCCTCCTCCTGCACCTATTGTCTATTGTGATCATGGCTGATCATCCCCAATCAGTAACCCATGTCTGCCTTCTCCCCATTTTCCTTGATTCCGCTAGCCCCTAGAGCTCTATCTAACTCTCTTTTAAATTCGTCCAGTGAATTGGCCTTCACTGCCCTCTGTGGCAGAGAATTCCACAAATTCACAACTCTCTGGGTGAAAAAGACTTTTTCTCACATCAGGTTTAAATGGCCTCCCCTTTATTCTTAAACTGTGTGGCCCCTGGTTCATCTCCTGGTGACCTCTCTCACCCATCCCTTCTGACTTTCAGTGTGGGTAAAATGCTAGACGACTGGACCCAGTTTGCAGTTCGCAGTCTGCTCACACAGAAGGACCTGTAATCCTCAGCTTAGGCATGAATGCCGGCAACAATGGAGTGTGACGATCGTGGGCGGTGGGTCAGGAATGTTTTGGGGGATTGAACGCGTGGCGCTGAGCTGGTCTCTCTGGTGCCAGGGGCTGAGAGACAGAGGGGCCGGGGGGAGAGGGCAGAGGGAGGCAGCCAGGTTACCCAGCCAGAGGCCAAGGGTCCTGCCCAGGGAGCTGCTGGAACCTTAGGCTCGACCCGGTGGTTAGGGTTGCCAACTTCCTCGCTCCCAAATAAGGGACAAAGGGTGACGTCACCGCCTCGCGCCCCACGTGACCTCACCCAGCCAGCGGCCACGTGCTCCCACTCCACCAATTGTCCCGTATTAGCCGAGACATCCCGTATTTTGGGCTAAATTAGTTTTTAGATTTAGATTTAGAGATACGGCGCAGAAACAGGCCCTTCGGCCCACCAGGTCCGTGCCGCCCAGCGATCCCCGCACACTAACACTATCCTACACCCACTAGGGACAATATTTTAACATTTGCCCAGCCAATTAACCTACATACCTGTACATCTTTAGAGTGTGGGAGGAAACCGAAGATCTCGTAGAAAACCCACGCAGGTCGCGGGGAGAACGTACAAACTCTGTACAGACGGCACCCGTAGTCAGGATCGAACCTGAATCTCCGGCGCTGCATTCGCTGTAAGGCAGCAACTCTACCGCTGCGCCACCGTGCCGCCCTTGTGCGTACGGGACCGCCCTTGCCCCGCATTAGTAGGGTTGCCAACTTCCTCACTCCCAAATAAGGGACAAAGGGGGACGTCATTGGTGGATCGGGAGCACATGGCCGCTGGCTGGGTGAGGTCACGTGGGGCGCGGGGCGGTGACGTCACCTTGTCCCGTATTTGGGAGTGAGGAAGTTGGCAACCCTACCTCTAAACCTTTCCTATCCATGAACCTGTCCAAATGTCTTTCAAAAGTTGTACTTGTGCCAATCTCTGCCACCTCCTCTGGCAGCTCCTTCCATTTATCCACTGCCGACGTGTTCCTCGGGTTTAAATGTTTAAATCTTTGCCCTCCCACCGTACACCCTTCATTATTTGACTCCCTTAACCCTGGAGCAATGACTGTGCTGCTTCACCGTAGTTCCATCACTGTGAAGGTGCCACCTTGCCACGCCTTCCCAAATTGCCACACCTCACACTTCTCTGCATTGAACTCCATTAGCCCTGGTTCAGCCCACGTGCCCAAATGATCAAGATCCTGCTGTGATTTTTGATGACCCTCTTCGCTATCTACGATGCCACCTACTTTAGTGTCATCTGCAAACTTCCTAATCATGCCGTCTACATTCTCATCTGAGCCATGGATATAAACCACAAACAGCAACAGGCCCAGCCTCTCTCTCACTTTCTCTCTATTTCTCTCTCTATTTCTCTCTCTATTTCTCTCTCTATTTCTCTCTCTATTTCTCTCTCTCTCTCCCTCTCTCTCTCTCTCTCTCTCTCTCTCTCTCTCTCTCTCTCTCTCTCTCTCTCTCTCTCTCTCTCTCTCTCTCTCTCTCTCTCTCTCTCTCTCTCTCTCTCTCTCTCTCTCTCTCTCTCTCTCTCTCTCTCTCTCTCTCTCTCTCTCTCTCTCTCTCTCTCTCTCTCTCTCTCTCCCTCTCCCTCTCTCCCTCTCCCTCTCTCCCTCTCTCTCCCCCGGTCCCACAGCGTACCACCCATTTTCCGCTCCACAAGTGTCCATTGTTGACCAGAGCAGATAAGCATCAGCTGAGTTGGAGTCCACATTGTTGTGGATTCTGCACCAACGGCTAACTCTTGTCTCTGGGAGAACGAGGCGGCTGAAGGAGAGAAGGCAACATGTCCACAGACAGAGAAACATAGAAGATAGCTGCAGGAGTAGGCCATTTGGCCCTTTGAGCCAGCACTGTCATTCAATATGATCAAAGGTTTCAAAGTCTTTTATTGTCACGTGTACCAATTGAGGTACAGTGATATGTGAATTACCATAACATTTCAAGATCAATTTATTGTCACATGTACCAATTAAGATACGGTGAAATTTAAATACCATACAGCCAGACTATTTCACAAAATGCCGGAGTAACTCAGCAGGTCAGGCAGCATCTCAGGAGAGAAGGAATGGGTGACGTTTCGGGTCGAGACCCTTCTTCAGACTGATGTCAGGGGGTGGGACAAAGGAAGGATATAGGTGGAGACAGGAAGATAGATGGAGAACTGGGAAGGGGGAGGGGAAGAGAGGGACAGAGGAAATATCTAAAGTTGGAGAAATAGAGAGACTGTGATGGAAGATAACAAGATAACAAACTTCCATCATCTTCCTCGTTGTTCACCCGCGATCGTGGCTGTTGAACCGTCCGCAGTCGCCGCTGCCGACTGTCCGAGGCCCTCGCGTCGGGACGATCGAAACTCCCCGCGTCATGGTTGAAAAACAGCCGCCATTGGTGGAGCGGGAGCACGTGGCCGCTGGCTGGGTGAGGTCGCGCGGGGCGGCGACGTCACCCTTTGTCCCTTATTTGGGAGTGAGGAAGTTGGCAACCGTACTAATACGGGACAAGGGCGGTCCCGTACGGGACAAACTAATTTAGCCCACAATACGGGATGTCCCGGCTAATACGGGACAGTTGGCAACCTTAGTGGTGAATCTGTGGAATTCATTGCCGCCAAAAGCTGTGGAGGCCGTCAAAGGATATTTTTAAGGCGGACATTAATGGATTCTTGATTGGTAAGGGTGGCAGGTGTTAGGTGGGGGAAGGCAGAAGAATGGGGTGAGGAGGGAAAGATAGATCAGCCATGATTGAATGGCGGAGTAGTTCAATTCTACACACCAGGTACAATTTCCTGCTCCTATAGCAGGTGAACTTATGAACAAAGGAACTATCTCTGGTTGGGCGAATGCAGAGTTGCCACAGGGAAGAATGAGGTGATAGATGAATACAGGCAGTATGAAAGACTCTAGACTTTCGAGATGCAGCGCGGAAACAGGCCCTTCGGCCCACCGAGTCTGCACCGACCATCGATAAGCCCGCACACTAACACTATCCTACACACACTAGGGATCATTTACAGTTTTACCGAAACCAATCAATCTGCAAATCCATATGTCTTTGGAGTGTGGGGGGAAACTGGAGCACCCGGAGTAGACCTACATAGTCAATAGACAATAGACAATAGACAATAGGTGCAGGAGTAGGCCATTCAGCCCTTCGAGCCAGCACCGCCATTCAATGCGATCATGGCTGATCACTCTCAATCAGTACCCCGTTCCTGCCTTCTCCCTATACCCCCTCACTCCGCTATCCTTAAGAGCTCTATCCAGCTCTCTCTTGAAAGCATCCAACGAACTGGCCTCCACTGCCTTCTGAGGCAGAGAATTCCACACCTTCACCACCCTCTGACTGAAAAAGTTCTTCCTCATCTCCGTTCTAAATGGCCTACCCCTTATTCTTAAACTGTGGCCCCTTGTTCTGGACTCCCCCAACATTGGGAACATGTTATCTGCCTCTAATGTGTCCAATCCCCTAATTATCTTATATGTTTCAATAAGATCCCCCCTCATCCTTCTAAATTCCAGTGTATACAAGCCCAATCGCTCCAGCCTTTCAACATACGACAGTCCCGCCATTCCGGGAATTAACCTAGTGAACCTATGCTGCACGCCCTCCATAGCAAGAATATTCTTCCTCAAATTTGGAGACCAAAACTGCACACAGTACTCCAGGTGCGGTCTCACCAGGGCCCGGTACAACTGTAGAAGGACCTCTTTGCTCCTATACTCAACTCCTCTTGTTACGAAGGCCAACATTCCATTGGCTTTCTTCACTGCCTGCTGTACCTGCATGCTTCCTTTCATTGACTGATGCACTAGGACACCCAGATCTCGTTGAACTCCCCCTCCTCCTAACTTGACACCATTCAGATAATAATCTGCCTTTCTATTCTTACTTCCAAAGTGAATAACCTCACACTTATCTACATTAAACTGCATCTGCCATGTATCCGCCCACTCACACAACCTGTCCAAGTCACCCTGCAGCCTTATTGCATCTTCCTCACAATTCACACTACCCCCCAACTTAGTATCATCTGCAAATTTGCTAATGGTACTTTTAATCCCTTCGTCTAAGTCATTAATGTATATCGTAAATAGCTGGGGTCCCAGCACCGAACCTTGCGGTACCCCACTGGTCACTGCCTGCCATTCCGAAAGGGACCCATTTATCCCCACTCTTTGCTTTCTGTCTGTCAACCAATTTTCTATCCATGTCAGTACCCTACCCCCAATACCATGTGCCCTAATTTTGCCCACTAATCTGCTATGTGGGACCTTGTCGAAGGCTTTCTGAAAGTCGAGGTACACCACATTCACTGACTCTCCCTTGTCAATTTTCCTAGTTACATCCTCAAAAAATTCCAGTAGATTTGTCAAGCATGATTTCCCCTTCGTAAATCCATGCTGACTCGGAATGATCCCGTTACTGCTATCCAAATGCTCAGCAATTTCGTCTTTTATAATTGACTCCAGCATCTTCCCCACCACTGATGTCAGACTAACTGGTCTATAATTACCCGTTTTCTCTCTCCCTCCTTTCTTAAAAAGTGGGATAACATTTGCTATCCTCCAATCCACAGGAACTGATCCTGAATCTATAGAACATTGAAAAATGATCTCCAATGCTTCCACTATTTCTAGAGCCACCTCCTTAAGTACTCTGGGATGCAGACCATCAGGCCCTGGGGATTTATCAGCCTTCAGTCCCATCAGTCTACCCAAAACCATTTCCTGCCTAATGTGGATTTCCTTCAGTTCCTCCATCACCCTAGGTTCTCCGGCCCCTAGAACATTTGGGAGATTGTGTGTATCTTCCTCAGTGAAGACAGATCCAAAGTAACGGTTTAACTCGTCTGCCATTTCTTTGTTCCCCATAATAAATTCCCCTGCTTCTGTCTTCAAGGGACCCACATTTGCCTTGACAATTTGTTTCCTCTTCACGTACTTAAAAAAACTTTTGCTATCCTCGGTGGGCCGAAGGGACTGTTTCCACACTGTATCTCTAAAGTAAAGTCTAAAGTCAGGATCGAATCTTGGTCTCTGCCGCTGTGAGGCAGCAGGTCTACCCGCTGCACCGCATTCTTGACTCTCACTTTGCCAAATCTGGTGGATGTGTTGCAGGAGAGACTGAATGAATGAATGAATGAATACGTCTGTTGGCCAAGTATGTGCAGATACAAGGAATGTGCCTTGGTGCTCTGCTCACAAATGACAACACAAACATACAGTTAACAATTAGGATAAGGTGGGGTATTGAGGTATTTATAAGAAGATAACTGCAGATGCTGGTACAAATCGAAGGTATTTATTCACAAAGTGCTGGAGTAACTCAGCGGGTCAGGCAGCATCTCGGGGGAGAAGGAATGGGTGACGTTTCGGGGCAAGACCCTTCTTCAGAATACCCTGAGGTATTTAGACAGGGTGGGAGAATCAGCACAGGCCCATGACAGCCTGAAAGGGTTAAGTTGTTCCAACAGGTCGACAAAGAGTGGGTCTGGCTCCCGAACTGCTGACACAGTCTCCTGGGCTGCACATCATGGCACACATGACCGAACGCGGACAGTCAGCTGTGCCGTCTGGCTCGGGCTGAGGGCAGGGAGTCCGGGAGACCGGGGATTGCCCGAGAGGGAAGATGTGTGACTACCTCCATGGTCTCTGCTCAGCCTGGATCCTATCCCACCTCCCAGGTACGTACTTGATCACTCTGCCTGCTTTGGCAGGGTCAGGGACCTCCTCTGTTTACCATGTAGGTGATGGGTGGCACAGCGGCGCAGCGGAAGACCAGGTTCCTCTCAGCACCAGAGACCCAGGTTCCATCCTGACCACGGTGGCTCTCTGTTTGGAGTTTGTACGTTCTCCCTGTGACCGCGTGGGCTTTCTCTGGTAGCTCTGGTCTCCTCCCACATTCCAAAGATGTTCAGGTCTGTAGGTTAATTAGCTTTGTTAAAATTGTAAATTTTCCCTAGTGCGCAGGATAGAACTAATGTACAGGGATCATGTTCGTAAGTGATAGGAACAGAATTAGGCCATTCGGCCCATCAAGTCCTCTTCGCCATTCAATCATGGCTGATCTATCTTTCCCTCTCAACCCCATTTTCCTGCCTCGTCCCCATAACCCCTGACACCATTACTGATCAAGAATGGTCGCTGGTGGGCCGAAGGGCCTCGGTGGGCCGAAGGGCCTGTTTCTGCGCTGTATCTCTAAAGTCTAAAGTCTCAGTCTAAAGAGGTGTGTTGAACTCGGTACCAGTGCTGCTGTGGGAGGTGCACTGAGAGCAAAGGCCAAGCATTGCTGGTCCTAAGGTTTGGACAAGTCTATGGTTATAAGTCAGGATGTAACAGGGGCAGCGAGGTAGAGCTTAAAGGTGACAAGGTCGATGGGCAGGGATTTGAGGCATTCGGGAGGAAACATGCTTGAGGTGTCTGGAGTTAAATGAGGATGGGACTTTAAGACAAAGGCCAAAGATCATGGACAGGGATGGTAATAGGGATGGTAAGTGTGGAAATAAGGAACTGCAGACGCTGGTTTACCAAAAAAGATGCAAAGTGCTGGAATAACTCGGCAGGTCAAGCAGCATCTCTGGAGAACATGGATCCCAGAGATGGGTGCAGGCAGCATCTCTGGAGAACATAGATAGGTGACATTTTGGGTCGGGGCCTTTCACCAAGATATGAAATGTTACCTATCCATGTTCTTCAGAGATGCTGCCTGGCCCGTTGTTACCCCAGCGTTTTGTGTCTTTTCAATGGCAATTATGGGTTTGGGTGGATAGGTTAGGCTGGAATCAGGGAGATGGGGTTGGGGGGGGGATGAGCTATGAGGGTGGTGGCCTCTTTAGGGTGCCTAATTTGAGAGGGTGGGACGGTAAATATTACCCTTAACAGCAAGGCCCACACTGGAATTTAGAAGGATGAGAGGGGATATTATCGAAACGTATAAGATTATTAAATGGTTGGACACGTTAGAGGCAGGAAACATGTTCCCAATGTTGGGGGAGTCCAGAACAAGGGGCCACTGTTTTAAGAATAAGGGGTAGGCCATTTAGAACGGAGATGAGGAAAAACATTTTCAGTCAGAGAGTTGTGAATCTGTGGAATTCTCTGCCTCAGAAGGCAGTGGAGGCCAATTCTCTGAATGCTTTCAAGAGAGAGCTAGATAGAGCTCTTAAGGATAGCGGAGTCAGGGGGTATGGGGAGAAGGCAGGAACGGGGTACTGATTGAGAATGATCAGCCATGATCTCATTGAATGGCGGTGCTGGCTCGAAGGGCCAAATGGCCTCCTCCTGCACCTATTGTCTATTGTCTATTGAACGAGCCGTGAATAAAAGCTGACTCACTCGGATTGGAGAAAGTTATTTCTCTGGGATTTTCTGGAATTCAAACACATCAAAATATTTATGATGTAACTGGCAATTCTTCACAAAGATGACCGGGCAAAGTTAAACAAGGGAGGCCAGAGCTGGAGGAGAGGGGCTGTGATCACCCATTCCCCAGCAGGGATTGCAGCTGTCCCCCCAGCCCGGGAATGCAGAACATCTTGCCACGACGCATTTTCGCTAAAAAGGCCGACCTTTGCGTTCCCACTGTGGACAGCGAGCACGAAAAGCCACTCAGCTTTGCCACGCAGTTACATTTCAGCAAACACCAGGGCGCGGACCGAGGGGATGAATGTCACGGCTGGAATGCAAGAACGGAGAAAGGAATTGCAAACAGGACAGTTTAGGACCAGCGTTTGCAAAACGCAAGAACAACAATCCATTTTATGTTGGAGCACCACACACAGGGCCGCTTGTGATGGTGGTGTGGGTGTACGGTGTATGGAAATGAAGGGAAGGACATAACTGGGAGCATTGTCAACAGAAGGGCAATCAAACAGGAATACCACAGCTAGGAAGACTAGTTGCGACAGGCACAAAAACCTGGAGACAGGCAGCATCTCTGGAGAGAAGGGATGGGTGACGTTTCGAGTCGAGTCCCTTCTTCTGACTGGTCAGGGATAAAGGAAATGAGAGATATAGACGATGATGGAGGGAGATAAAGAACAATGAATAAAAGATATGCAAGAAATTAACGATGATAAAGGAAAGAGGCCAATGTTAGCTGTTCGTTGGGGGAAAATGAGAAGCTAGTGTGACTTGGGTGGGGGAGGGATGGAGAGAGAGGGAATGCTGGGCCTACCTGAAGTGAGAGAAATCAAAACTCATACAACTTGGCTGTAAGCTGCCCAAGCGAAATATGAGATGCTGTTCCTCCAATTTGCGTTTAGCTTCACTCTGACAATGGAGGAGACCGAGGACAGAAAGGTCCGTGTGGGAATGGGAAGGGGAATTAAAGTGTCCGGCAACCAGGAGATCAGGTTGGTTCAGGTGGGCTGAGTGAAGGTGTTCCGCGAAACGATCGCCCAGTCTATGTCTGGTCTCGCCGATGTATAAGAGTCCACACCTTCAACAACGGATACAGTAGATGAGGTACAGTCGATAAGCAAAGACTACTTGTCAACTTTGACACAAAAAGCTGGAGTAACTTAGCGGGACAGGCAGCATCTCTGGAGAGAAGGAATGGGTGATGTTTCGGGTCGAGACCCTTCTTCAGACACCTTATCATTTATATTGCTGTTATAACAACGGACCAGATCTGAAACATCCATTCAAGTGTTTCACTGTGTCGATGGGCCTGGGCTTTGACCTTTAGAGATACAGGGCAGAAACAGGCCCATCGGCCCACCGAGCTCATGCCAACCAGACAAGGAGTCTGAAGAAGGGTCTCGACCTGAAACGTCACCCGTTCCTTCTCTCCAGAGATGCTGCCCGTCCCGAATAAGGTTACTCCACCTTATTTTGTCTATCTTTGGTTTAAACCAGCATCTGCAGTTCTTTCCATCACTAATTGTCAACTTGTTCCTCTGTTACCTTCTCTATCAGAATGGAGGTATAGGGATCATGGGCAGCAGATGAGATTGGTTTATCTTGGCATTACCTTCAACACATTTTGTGGATATTGTGGATTGAAGGGTAGGGTTGCCAACTTCCTCACTCTCAAATACGGGACAAGGTGACGTCACCGCCCCGCACCCCACGTGACCTCACCCAGCCAGCGGCCACGTGCTCCAGCTCCATCAATGGCGGCCTACCGGCCCGGGCAGCCACCATTGGTGGAGCGGGAGCACGTGGCCACTGGCTGGGTGAGGTCATGTGGGGCGCGGGGCGGTGACGTCACCCTTTGTCCCTTCTTTGGGAGTGAGGAAGTTGGCAACCCTACTAATACGGGACAAAGGCGGTCCCGTACGGGACAAACTAATTTAGCCCAAAATACGGGATGTCCCGGCTAATACGGGACAGTTGGCAACCCTATCGAAGGGCCTGTTCTTGTAGTGTACTTTTCTATCTTCTGTGCTCTATGGCCCGTGTGTTAGCAAGGCCAGGGGTAGCTGTTTAGTTTTTTTAGTTTAGTTAGCGACGTGCATTGTTTTTCTCTGTGTGCTCCGGTTTCCTCCCACGATCCAGTGTTGTAGGTTAATTGTTGTTAGTGTGTAGGATAGAACTAGTGTGAATGGGGGATCATTGGTCAGTGTGGACTCAATGGGCCACAGGGCCTGTTTCCACACTAAACTAAACTAGTTAGGTACCAGACGATTAGCATGGACATGATCGGGCTTGACTCAGTGGGCCGAAGGGCCTGTTTCCATGCTGTATCTCTAAACTAAAATCTAAAGATGTAGTTTAGTTTAGTTTAGAGACACAGCTCGGAAACGTGCCCTTCGGCCCACTGGGTCCACACCAACCAGCAATTCTCACACTACCCTACACACATTAGGGACAATTTTACATTTATACATTTATAGCAGGCCAATTAACCTACAAACCTGTACGTCTTTGGTGTGTGGGAGGAAACCGGAGCACCCGGAGAAAACCCACGCAGGTCACGGGGAGAACGTACAAACTCCGTACAGACAGCACCCGTAGTCAGGATGGAACCTGGGTCTCCAGCATTGTAAAGCAGTAGCTCATGTAGTATAGACAATAGACAATAGGTGCAGGAGGAGGCCATTTGGCCCTTCGAGCCAGCAACGCCATTCAAGGTGATCATGGCTGATCATTCTCAATCAGTATCCCGTTCCTGTAGTAGTGTGGAGAGGGTGGAACTGACCAGGCAGAGGGGCCGGTGGATGAGGGAAGGGTGGAAACCTGAAACAATGTTGATGGAATTTTTCAGTTCCGTCTGAGGGCAGGAAATAGCTTCTCACCATGGTCAGAAAACTGGGAATGAGGGAGTGGCTGGATGGGGGCTGGAATAAAGGACGTGACATTCATCCCGTGAAAAATCAAACTTAGCCAGGCCTTGTGCCAGTTCTCATGGCAACATCTTTTACATGGAGGAAGCGACTGAGTGTCAGAGGATGTATAAGTAGTGTAAGGAAATAACTGCAGATGCTTGGACAAATCGAAGGTATTTATTTCACAAAATAACTCAGCAGGTCAGGCAGCATCTCAGGAGAGAAGGAATGGGTGACCTTTCGGGTCGAGACCCTTCTTCAGACTGATGTCAGGGGGGCGGGACAAAGGAAGGATATAGGTGGAGACAGGAAGATAGAGGGAGAACTAGGAAGGGGGAGGGGAAGAGAGGGACGGAGGAACTATCTAAAGTTGGAGAAGTCAATGTTCATACCGCTGGGCTACAAGCTCCCCAGGCGAAATATGAGGTGCTGTTCCTCCAATTTCCGGTGGGCCTCACTATGGCACTGGAGGAGGCCCAGGACAGAAAGGTCAGACTGGGAATGGGAGGGGGAGTTGAAGTGCTCAGCCACCGGGAGATCAGGTTGGTCAAGGCGGACTAAGCGAAGGTGTTGAGCGAAACGATCGCCGAGCCTGCGTTTGGTTTCGCCGATGTAAAGAAGTTGACATCTAGAGCAGTGGATACAATAGATGAGGTTGGAGGAGGTGCAGGTGAACCTCTGTCTCACCTGGAAAGACTTGTCGTTCATAGTGGGAACTCGAAGAAGCTAGAAAGGTGCGCAAAAGATCCACAGGATGTTGCCAGGACTGGAGGGCTTGAGTTCATAGAGTCGTAGAGTGATGCAGTGTGGAAACAGGCACTTCGGCCCAACTTGCCCACACCAGCCAGCATGTCCCATCTACACTAGTCCCACCTGCCGGCGTTTGGTCCATATCACTCTAAACCTGTACCTGTCTAATTGTTTCTTAAACGTTGGGATAGTCCCAGCGGCACGGTGGCGCCGCGGTAGAGTTGCTGCCTTACAGCGAATGCAGCGCCGGAGACTCAGGTTCGATCCTGACTACAGGCGCCGTCTGTACGGAGTTTGTACGTTCCCCCCGTGACCTGCGTGGGTTTTCTCCGAGATCTTCGGTTTCCTCCCACACTCCAAAGACATACAGATATGTAGGTTAATTGACTGGGTAAATGTAAAAATGGTTCCTAGTGTGTGTAGGATAGTGTTAATGTGCGGGGATCGCTGGGCGGCGCGGACTCGGTGGGCCAAAGGGCCTGTTTCCGCGCTGTATCTCAAAAATCTAAAAAAATCTCAACTCCTCCTCTGGCAGCTCGTTCCATACACCCACCACCCTCTGTGTGGAAAAAGTAACCACTCAGATTCCTATTAAGTCTTTTCAAGATTCAAGATTCAAGATTCAAGATAGCTTTATTGTCATCCAAATTGGACGAAATTCAGTCACCCACAGTCCAACAACAAAAGCATCAAAATAGGCATTAAAATTACACAACCCCCAAAACACACAAAAGAAACATCCATCAAGAAAACATCCATCACAGTGAGTCTCCTCCAGTCCTCTCCTCACTGTAATAGAAGGCCACAATGTCTTTTCCCTTCTCCTACTGTCCTCTCCCGCGCAGGTTGTTGTGGTTGCAGGCAGTGAAAAGTAGGGATTGGATAGTCTGGGAGTGTTTTCCCTGGTGTGAAGGAGGCTGAGAGGTTTATGAAATCTCGTTGCCCCATTTCAGGAAGGATGTTGAGAGACGTGAGGCAGCACGACTACCTGCTGCCTCGCTGTGCCACTGTTAGTTGGCAGGTTATCGGGGGAACAGCTTGCGATGATGGAGAAACTTCCAGAAGGTCCTTATCTTCCGATCAGATGAATATGTGCTCTCAGTCAATGCCAGAGTAAGATTTCACACAAATCGGAGGAACAGCACTTCATGTCATACGACGTCTCGAGCCGAAACATCACCCATTCCTTCTCTCCCGAGATGCTGCCTGTCCCGCTGAGTTACTCCAGCATTTTGTGTCCACCTTCGGTTTAAACCAGCATCTGCAGTTCTTTTTCCGACCTCATGTCAAATTCTCTTTAGAATGTGTACCAGAAACAACATGGCAATAGCACCCTGGGTCAGGTGCTGGAAATGATTCAATCAGCCATGTCTGAAGAAGGGTCTCGACACGAAACGTCACCCATTCCTTCTCTCCAGAGATGCCGCCTGTCCCGCTGAGTTACTCCAGCATTTTTTGTCGAGCCATGATTGGATGATGGAGTAGACTCGATGGGCCGAACGTTCCTGGAACATATGACCTTATGAATAAGCAACTGCGGTCAGAAGGCAACGAGGGTGCAGGCGGGAGCAGAGGGCAGCACGGTGGCGCAGCGGTACAGCTGCTGGCTTTCAGCGCCAGAGACATGAGCTCGATCCTGACCACAGTCTGTACGGAGTTTGTACGTTCTACCCAAAGATACTAGAGGAGGCAGATGGACCACTCCGTTGAAATCGCCTACACTGAAGTGTAGTACACAAGGGAGCATAACGTCCGCCATTTTAGTAAGCAAAACCCGCTGTTCGCTCTGCCTCTCGCAGTGTAATCAGTGTTTTGGGGGAACAGTACGTGCGATGATACCATTAAAATGCAGAATATATCTCATCTATCAATTCACAGGTTTTTGTTATTTTTCTTTTAAAATGTTTCTGCAAGTTTCTGCCGACTAAAATGGCCGCCTTGACGCACTACGGTTTTTAGGGTCGAGTGGCCTATCTTGCTCCTCTAGTATCTTTGGTTCAACCCGTGACCTGCGTGGGTTTTCTCCGGGATCTCTGGTTTCCTCCCACACTCCAAAGACGTACGGGTTTGTAGGTTAATTGGCTTGGTATAAATGTAACCTATCCCTAGTGTGTGTAGGATAGTGTCAGTGTGTGGGGATCGCTGGTTGGTGCGGACTCGGTGGGCTGAAGGGCCTTGTTCCGCGCTGTATCTCTAAACCAAACTGAACTAAACTATATGGCTGCTAAATAAGCAATTCACTAAGGCGGAGGGGCTGAGCTCAGGGGAGGAGGTTCAAGGCTTTTGCAAGACCCTCTTCTTTGATCATCTGCTCACTTCTCATATTTGGTCATTCCCCTGCGTAGGACCACAATTATCCATGTTATTGAACGACTGCAACATACAACATGGAAACAGGCCCTTTGGTCTATCATTGTCTACGCCGACTATCGATCACCCATTCTATGTGTAGGAAAAAAACTGCAGATGCTGATTTAAATCGAAGGTAGACACAAAATGCTGGAGTAACTCAGCGTGTCAGGCAGCATCTCGGGAGAGAAGGAATGGGTGATGTTTCGGGTCGAGACCCAAAATGCTGGAGTAACTCAGAAGGTCAGGTAGCATCTCTGGAGAGAAGGAATGGGTGACGTTTTGGGTCGAGACCCTTCTTCAGACTCTGAAGAAGGGTCTCGACCCGAAATGTCACCCTTTCCTTCTCTCCAGAGATGCTGCCTGACCCGCTGAGTTACTCCAGCATTTTTTGTCTACCTTGGCCTTGTTATTATGTTCAGCACCAACACTGTTCTAGAGCAGTGCTCTTCTATGCATTATGTTCAAGAGAAAGATAACAGGGTAGGTATTCACTGTGTTTTTTCCAGAGTCTAAAATTAGAGGGTTTAAATTCACGGTGAGAGGGGAATCTGAATGATACGTTTTTCACACAGAGGGTGGTGGCTGTTTGGAACGGGATGCTGGTGGAGCTGGTAGATTGGGTAAGTTACAATGTTTAAAGGATATTTGGATAAGTACATGGATAGGAAAGTTCTCGAGTGACATTGGTCAAATGCAAGCAATATTCTTGATTATTCTTGATTAGAAACATAGAAACATGGAAAATAGGTGCAGGAGTAGGCCATTCGGCCCTTCGAGCCTGCACCACCATTCAATATGATCATGGCTGATCATCCAACTCAGTATCCTGTACCTGCCTTCTCTCCATACCCCCTGATCCCTTTAGCCACAAGGGCCACATCTAACTCCCTCTTAAATATAGCCAATAGTACAGGTGTCAGAGGTTATGGGGAGAAGGCAGGAGAATGGAGTTAGGAGGGAGAGATAGATCAGCCATGATTGAATGGCGCAGTAGACTTGATGGGCCAAATGGCCTAATTCAACTCCTATCACTTATGACCTTTAGTTTAGTTTAGTTCATTACTGTCATGTGAAGAAAGCCAATGGAATGTTGGCCTTCATAACAAGAGGAGTTGAGTATAGGAGCAAAGAGGTCCTTCTGCAGTTGTACAGGGCCCTAGTGAGACCGCACCTGGAGTACTGTGTGCAGTTTTGGTCTCCAAATTTGAGGAAGGATATTCTTGCTATCTAGGGCACGCAGCGTAGGTTTACTAGGTTAATTCCTGGAATGGCGGGACTATCATATGTTGAAAGACTGGAGCGACTAGGCTTGTATACACTGGAATTCAGAAGGATGAGAGGGGATCTTATAGAAACATATAAGATTATTAAGGGGTTGGACACGTTAGAGGCAGGAAACATGTTCCCAATGTTGAGGGAGGCCAGAACCAGGGGCCACAGTTTAAGAATAAGGGGTAGGCCATTTAGAATGGAGATGAGGAAAAACTTTTTCAGTCAGAGAGTTGTGAATCTGTGGAATTCTCTGCCTCAGAAGGCAGTGGAGGCCGATTCTCTGAATGCATTCAAGAGAGAGCTAGATAGAGCTCTTAAGTATAGCGGAGTCAGGGGGTATGGGGAGAAGGCAGGAACGGGGTACTGATTGAGAATGATCAGCCATGATCACATTGAATGGCGGTGCTGGCTCGAAGGGCCGAATGGCCTCCTCCTGCACCTATTGTCTATTGTGTGCCGAGTTACAATGGACCTGTTCCTGAGCTGTTCTGGTGCAGAGTGATACAGCACAGGGTCTCACGAGAGACCCTCGGATTATCTTTAATCAGACGTTACTGGCTTTATCTTGCACTAAACATTATTCCCTTTATTCTTCATCTGTACACCGTGGACGGCTGGATTGTAATCATATGTAGGAATGGACTGCAGATGCTGGTTTACACCGAAGATAGACACAAAATGCTGGAGTAACACAGCAGGTCTGGCAGCATCTCTGGAGAGAAGGAATGGGTGACGTTTCGGTTCGAGACCCATTTCGGAGATCCTTCTCACCAGAGATGCTGCCTGTCCCGCTGAGTTACTCCAGCATTTCGCGTCTACCTTCAGTGTAAACCAGCATCAGCAGTTCGTTCCAACACATGATTACAATCCAGCCGTCCACAGATGCAGAATAAAGGGAAGTATAAGAAAATAACTGCAGATGCTGGTACAAATCGAAGGTATTTATTCACAAAATGATGGAGTAACTCAGCAGGTCAGGCAGCATCTCAGGAGAGAAGGAATGGGTGACGTTTCGGGTCGAGACCCTTCTTCAGAATAAAGGGAATAATGTTTAGACAATAGGTGCAGGAGGAGGCCATTCGGCCCTTCTAGCCAGCAACGCCATTCAATGTGATCATGGCTGATCATTCTCAATCAGTACCCCGTTCCTGCCTTCTCCCCATACCCCCTGACTCCGCTATCCTTAAGAGCTCTCTCTGACTCTCTTGAATGCATTCAGAGAATTGGCCTCCACTGCCTTCTGAGGCAGAGAATTCCGCAGATTTTTAGTGCAAGATAAAGCCAGTAAAGTCTGATTAAAGGTAGTACTGTTGTCCCAAGTGGGGAGCGTGTGGGGATGCTGATACTGCTCTCTCTCTCCCCCGGAGAGCAGGGCCAAGCAAGGGTTAACTGCACAGCAGGTTTAGACCTTGGGCTAGCTGAGACACAACAGTCAGAGTTGCCGAAACTGCCCCCTAAGTCTCTGGACAGGATTGACGTCCCCTGCAGCCTTACACAGCGTTGCTATCAGACCAGCCCCAAGCCAATAGTTGGAGAGGCCAACCCACGTCGGGTGTGTGTGTGAGAGAGAGACAGAGAGAGAGCAGAGCTCCATCCAGCACACGGCGATACACTGGACCTCTGCTCCTGCACCTCACACAAGGAAGGGATCCAACCAAGGGTTAACCCGAAGGTAAACCAAGGCTCTCCTGTTAGCCGCGGCTTGTGGCTTGCTCGCTGATCCACTCGCACACGCTTTACAATTGTACAAAGCGACTGGACTGAGAGGGGGAAACTTCTTCCAGCGGTCAGTCTAAGACTGGAGACAGATACACAACGCTGGAGTAACTCAGCGGGTCGGGCAGCATCTCTGGAGAGGGAGAAGGGTCGAGACCCTTCCTCAGACTGGCACTACTGGACTTGCTCTGGGTTTCTGCTGTGTTTGCCTTATTTCCGCTCCAATATGTTTGTAAAGGTGAACGTTTTAACGAACTGGCATCTGTTTTAGTTTGAGTGTTGAGCGTTTCGCTTTGAACTTGTGAGGTGCCTGTTGTTGTTGTTGTTGTTGTTGTTGTTGCTGGAGCCCGCACTTTCCTGCAATCCTGTGCACCAGTTGCAGGAGATTGATTGTCCATCTTTCTTGTTTCTACTGCAAAGGGCATCAGAGTGGGTGTTAGGATCGTCTAAATTAACCCCTCTGAGAAACCCTCGCAGAATGAGTGGGCAATGTGTAAATGCACAACAACACACTATTACAGCGGAGTCTGTAACTGAAGACCCTTGCCACAGTGAGGGTCAGTGAGTGTATGATACCTGTACCCCAGTGAAGGTCCGTGTGTGTGTGTGTAATACCTGTACCCCAGTGAGGGTGTGTGTGTGTGTGTGTGTGTGTGTGTGTGTGTGTGTGTGTGTGTGTGTGTGTGTGTGAGTGACCGGCCCCCTGTGTGTGAGGGTCAGTGTGTGTGTGTGTGTGTGTGTGTGTGTGTGTGTGTGTGTGTGTGTGTGTGTGTGTGTGTGTGTGTGTGTGAGGGACCTATACCCCAGTGAGGGTCAGTGTGTGTGAGTGTGTGTGGGATCCATCCCTCTTTGAGCGATGATGTCTCTGGGCTGGGAGGTGAATCGTTGTGACCTGCAATAGGAGGGCAAAGGGGTGATTATTGGCCACAGTCCAGGCAAGTCAAGGCGCTCGATGTCAGGGTGAACGAGATATCAGCGGCCACTCTGTTGTTGTGGTGTGGGTGGATGCTCAGGGTGTGACTCTGCTCGACCGCTATGCCCCGCCACTGCCTGCTGAAGGCACAGTGCACGACTTGTTCTGTGACACAATCCCTGTTACACACACAGTTAGTGGTGGGACACAGTCTGTTACACACCCAGTCCCTGTCACGCACACACACGCACACGCAGTCCCTGTCACATTGCACACACACAGTCCCCGTCTCTCTCTCTCTCTCATACACACACACACACACACACACACACACACAGTCCCTGTCACACACACTCACACACACACTCACACACACATACACACTCACACACACACACATAAACACACTCACACACACATACACACACACACACACATATACACACACACACACACACACTCACACACACATACACACACACATACACACACACATATACACACACACACACATATACACACACACACAGTCCCTGTCACACGCACACGCCGTCTCAGTTACACACACACACACACACAGTCCCTGTCACATGGAATATGCACACCTCCAGATTCAGGGACAGTTTCTTTCCCATTAACAACTAGAGTGGTCCTGACTGACCATCTACCTAATTGGAGACTCTCTGACTATCTTTAATTGGACTTTACTTGACTTTATCTTGCACCAAACGTTATTCGCTCTATCGTGTGCACTGTGGACGGCTCGATTGTAGTCATGTCTTGTCTTTCCGCTGACTGGTTAGCAGGCCACAGTACCTCGGTACACGTGACAATAAACTAAAGATAGCCACAAAAAGCTGGAGTAACTCAGCGGGTCTAGGCAACATCTCTGGAGAAAAGGAATAGGTGATGTTTTAGGTCGAGACCCTTCTTCAGGCAGAGTCAGGGGAAAGGGAAGAGAGATCTAGGCAGTGATGTAGAGAGATATAGATCAAATGAATGAAAGATATGCAAAAACGTAATGATGATAAAGGGAACAGGCCATTGTTGGTTGTGCGCTGGGTGAGAACGAGTAGACAATAAGACCCAACAAGGCAGCCCAGTCTCCTCGATCTGGAGTGATTCTGGTTCAAATTACAGCCCCTGGTTTAGAGTTCCCTCATCAGAGAAAATAGTAAAGGGGCGTGGAAACATTGCCAAGGATGCCCCTGAAATAATTCTTGTTACAAGGGTCAAAATCCTGGAATTCCCTCCCAGCCTCACATTCCCAATCCCTGGAGCACTTTCAGGTCAGGGGCGGCACAGCGGTAGAGTTGCTGCCTCACAGCGCCAGAAGCCCGGGTTTGATCCTGACTGCAGGTACTGTCTGTATGGAGTTTGCACGTTCTCCCTGTGACTGCATGGGTTTTTTCCGGGTGCTCCGGTTTCCTCCCACACTCCAAAGACGGGCAGGTTTGTCGGTTAATTGGCTTTGGTAAAAATTCTAAATTGTTCCCAGTGTGTAGGATAGGTTACTGCATGGGGTAATTGTTGGTCGGTGCAGACTCGGTGGAACAAAGGGCCTGTTTCCACACTGAAGATAGACACAAAATGCTGGAGTAACTCAGCGGGACAGACAGCATCCCTGGAGAGAAGGAATGGGTGACGTTTCGGATCGAGACCCTTCTTCAGTCTGAAACGTCACCCTTTCCCTCTCTTCAGAGATGCTGCCTGTCCCGTTGAGTTTTGCCAGCATTTTAGACAATAGACAATAGGTGCAGGAGGAGGCCATTCAGCCCTTCGAGCCAGCACCACCATTCAATGTGATCATGGCTGATCATTCTCAATCAGTACCCCGTTCCTGCCTTCTCCCCATACCCCCTGACTCCGCTATCCGTAAGAGCTCTATCTGGCTCTCTCTTGAATGCATTCAGAGAATTGGCCCCCACTGCCTTCTGAGGCAGAGAATTCCACTGATTCACAACTCTCTGAATGAAAATGTTTTTCCTCATCTCCGTTCTAAATGGCCTACCCCATATTCTTAAACTGTGGCCCCTTGTTCTGGACTCCCCCAACATTGGGAACATGTTTCCTGCCTCTAACGTGTCCAACCCCTTAATAATCTTATACGTTTCGATAAGATCCCCTCTCGTCCTTCTAAATTCCAGTGTATACAAGCCCAGTCGCTCCAATTTTGATTGTCTTCGGTGCAAGCCAGCATCTGCAGTTCCTTCCTACATTGTTTCCACGCTGTATCTCTAAACTAAACTAAACCACCTCTGGCAACTCGTTCCAAATACCCACAACCCTCTGACATTCCATAGTGTGTGTAGGATAGTGTTAGTGTGTGTGGGATAGTGTTAGTGTGTGTAGGATAGTGTTAGTGTGTGTAGGATAGTGTAAGTGTGTGTAGGATAGTTTTAGTGTGTGTAGGATAGTGTTAGTGTGTGTAGGATAGTGTTAGTGTGTGTAGGATAGTGTTAGTGTGTGTAGGATAGTGTTAGTGTGTGTGGGATAGTTTTAGTGTGTGTAGGATAGTGTTAGTGTGTGTAGGATAGTGTTAGTGTGTGTAGGATAGTGTTAGTGTGTGTGGGATAGTTTTAGTGTGTGTAGGATAGTGTTAGTGTGCAGGGATCGCTGGTCGATGTGGACTCGGTGGGCCGAAGGGCCTGTTTCCGTGCTGAACCTCTAAACTAAACTAAACTAAAGTTCCCCGATTTTGACCTTCAGACTGAAGAAGTCACTGCGCATTAGGGCTTGGTACAGCTCAAAATCACCACTTAACATAGAAACATAGAAAATAGGTGCAGGAGTAGGCCATTCGGCCCTTCAAACCAGCACCACCATTCAATGTGATCATGGCTGATCGTCCAGATTTGTAATTTAGACTCAGTGGGCTGAAGGGCCTGTTTCCACGCTGTACCTCCGAACTGAACTACAAGAGGGCAGCGGTTTCAGTGGGCCACCTTCCCAGGGATGGTCACTGAGTGTCGGTCCTTTGCCAGGGGCAGGGTGCGGGGAGCGAGTCCAGTGCAGCAGCCCTCTGAGCAGTTTGTACGCGGAGCGCCGGAAACAAAGGAGCAGGATGTGCGGTCTCCGCGCTTGACAGAGGTCAGGACGCACACCTTTCCTTCCGCCTGTTCTCTTCAGGAAACCGCTGTGGATGGGCAGTGCGGGGGTGGGTGGAAGGAGCAGGAGGGGGGAGGTGGGAAGAATTCACCAGACTCCTGACTCATTTCAAAGTCCCGGGAACGGGAGAATTCTACGGAGTGGTCTGCTGGAGCAGCAGCATCAGGGGAAGAGACTCGTTAAGCTGGTCAGGAAGGCCAGCTCTGTCCTGGGTTGCCCCCTCGACTCAGAGCAGGCGGTGGGAGAGAGGAGGATGATGGCAAAGCTAACATCAATAGACAATAGGTGCAGGAGGAGGCCATTCGGCCCTTCGAGCCAGCTCCGCCATTCAATGTGATCATGGCTGATCATTCTCAATCAATACCCCGTTCCTGCCTTCTCCCCATACCCCCTGACTCCGCTATCCTTAAGAGCTCTATCTAGCTCTCTCTTGAATGCATTCAGAGAATTGGCCTCCACTGCCTTCTGAGACAGAGAATTCCACAGATTCACAACTCTCTGACTGAAAATGTTTTTCCTCATCTCAGTTCTAAATGGCCTACCCTTTATTCTTAAACTGTGGCCCCTGGTTCTGGACTCCCCCAACATTGAGAACATGTTTCCTGCCTCTAACGTGTCCAACCCCTTAATAATCTTATACGTTTCGATAAGATCTCCTCTCATCCTTCTAATTCCATGCAGGCAAAGCTAACATCGCTGCTGGACAACGACTCCCACCCCATGCAGGACACCGTCACTGCACTGAGTAGCTCCTTCAGTGACAGACTCCTTCACCCCAAGTGCGTGAAGGAGAGATATAGGAGGTCCTTGCTTCCCGCTGCTGTGAGACTGCACAACCAGCGCTGCTCCCAGCAGACCAGTCAACAATAACAGCTAAGAACACACGGAAAACTGATGACAATTGATTTATCTTTTATTTATAATGAATGACCTCTTGCTCTCTTGCTATCCGCTTTGCTGCTGTAACACTGTAAATTTCCCCGTTGTGGGACGAATAAAGGAATATATTATTATTATTACGGCCATAATCCTCGGAATCTGCCGGCCAATTCTCCCAACAAGGTACAGACCCCGAGTTTGTTTCTCCACAAACTTCGATCAATGGACACAATTAAGTCAATCGGAACCCATTTAATTGCAGACAGGCTCAGAATACAGGCCAAAGGGACCACATCGTGGCCCCTGTTCCAATATCTGAAGGGGCTGCTCCTTGCCTTCTGGCTGCACTTCACACCCACCATCCTCATCTCTGGACACCCTGTGCGTAGGTAGGGGAGAGGGTGGGGGGGCTGAGGATGTCCTGGTTGGGTTGCTCCTGGGCCTGGCCAAGCTGGCCATCCGCGAGTCACGGCGCCAGGCGGAAGAGGGCTCTGCCCGAGCCGGCTGCCTGCCCCTTTTCCAGGGTTACGTCCGT
This sequence comes from Rhinoraja longicauda, assembly GCF_053455715.1. Lineage (NCBI taxonomy): Eukaryota > Metazoa > Chordata > Chondrichthyes > Rajiformes > Arhynchobatidae > Rhinoraja > Rhinoraja longicauda. The sequence goes on from NC_135993.1 coordinate 9,479,168, forward strand.
GCCCGGGTAGCGTTGGAGAGGGTCCTGGATTTCCGGGACTGCTGTGGGGGGTGGAGAGCATCCTGGACAAGGACTGTAAGATAGTTGTAGATTGTTTGTCTGGTATTGTGGTGGTGCGTTCTGTTTTAGTTTTTTGTACTGTAAATATTATTTTAATATTTGAATAAATATTTTTGATTAATAATAAAATAGGAACCACAACGCTACAACACAGGAGTCTACTTGACCCTCAGTTTAGGTTATGTCTTTGTAACAGTTACACCTATTTTCCTCCTCTTCCCCCACCCACTTGCTTATTTATTTTTCTTTTCAAGTTTTTAATCCAACTCCTTTATGGAAGTTTCTCTTGAACCTGTAGCGGTAGAGTTGCTGCCTCACAGCGCCAGGGACCCGGGTTCGATCCTGACTACGGGCGCTGTCTGTACGGAGTTTGCACGTTCTCTCCCGTGACCCGCGTGGGTTTTCTCCGGGATCTCCGGTTTCCTCCCACACTCCAAAGACGTCCAGGTTTGTAGGTTAATTGGCTTGGTATAAATGTAAATTGTCCCTGGTGTGCGTAGGATAGTGTTAGTGTGTGGGGATCGCTGGTCGGTACAAACTCGTTGGGCCGAAGGGCCTGTTTCCGTGCTGTATCTCCAAACTAGACTAAACTAAACTAAAGTTCCCCGATGTGTAGAAAAGAAAACTGCAGATGCTGGTTTAAATCGAAGGTAGACACAAAAAGCTGGAGTAACTCAGCGGGACAGGCAGCATCTCTGGAGAGAAGGAATGGGTGACGTTTCGGGTCGAGACCCTTCTTCAGACTGATGTCAGGGGAGGGGGCGGGACAAAGATAAGTTTACACCCCAGCGGTATGAACATTGACTTCTCTAACTTCAGATAGTCCCTGCTTTCCCTCTCTTTCCCCTCCCCCTTCCCAGTTCTCCCACCAGTCTTCCTGTCTCCGACTACATCCTATCTTTGTCCAGCCCCCTCCCCTGACATCAGTCTGAAGAATGGTCTCGACCTGAAACGTCACCCATTCCTTCTCTCCAGAGATGCTGCTTGACCCGCTGAGTTACTCCAGCATTTTGTGTATCATTTGCACTTCCTTCCTACACATTCAGTGCGATCGTGTCTGTTGTCACAGATTAATCTACACTTGGAAAGGCAGGGACCGAAACAAGGACAATACAACATCCTCATAAATCTTCTCAGCTCTCTTTAGATCCAAATTCTAGCCACAGATTCCCACAGCGTGGAAACAGGCCCCTCGAGAGTGTGGATGGTTGTAGACTTTAGGGATATGTAAAATCAGAGTGCATAATGCATGGTAAAATGTACAGTGTTTTAAGGTGTTATTGAGTCATGCAGCGTAGAAACGGGCCCTTCGGCCCAACTTGCTCACACCGATCAACATGTCCCATCTACACCGACCCCACCTGCCTGCTTTTGGCCCATATGCCTCTGAACCTGCCCTGTCCTAAAAATCTTTCACTCAGAGAGTTGCAACTCAGTGGAATTCACAGCCTCAAAAGGCAGTGGAGGCCAATTCTCTGGATGCTTTCAAGAGAGAGTTAGATAGAGCTCTTAATGATAGTGGAGTCAGGGGGGTATGGGGAGAGGGCGGGGATGGGGTACTGATTGTGAATGATCAGCCACGATCACATTGAATGGCGGTGCTGGCTCGAAGGGCCGAATGGCCTGCTCCTGCACCTACTGTCTATTGTCTATCCATTTGCGAAATTTGAGGAAGAATTTCTTTCATCCGGAGAGAAGCTGGAATCCGGAACATAGAGACAGAGAGGGTGGAGGGAGAGATGCTTGCAACAATGAAGAGGCATTTGGATGAATATTTGAATTGCCAAGGTATACACGTACACAGAGCAGACGCCAGTAAATGGGTTTGGTATCAGTGCGATACCCTTGTCATAGAAACTGCTAGCTCTGTCTTACCTGTGCCTAAGGGACATTCATGGTTTCAAACTCTTGGTCATGATGAGAAAAAGATTTAATTTAATGTCGATGCTGGGGTAACTTAGCATATAACTCTGCTTCTATCCAGAGAAGACCCTTCTTTAGTTGAGTTTATTGTCACGTGTACTGAGGTACAGTGAAAAGCTTTTGTTACGTGCTAACCAGCCAATGGAAAGACATTACATGATTTCAATCAATAGAAAAAAAAACTGCAGATGCTGGTTAAAATCGAAGGTAGACACAAAATGCTGGAGTAACTCACCGGGTCAGGCATCATCTCGGGAGAGAAGGAATGGGAGACCCGAAATGTCACCCATTCCTTCTCTCCCGAGATGCTGCCTGTCCCGCTGAGTTACTCCAGCATTTTGTGTCCACCTTTAACTCAGCAGAAAACTCTGCTTATATCCAGAGAAGCATCTCTGGAAATAAGGAATGGGTGACGTTTTGGGTTGAGATCCTTCATTAGTGTAATTTATTGTCACATGTACTGAGGTACGGTGAAAAGCTGTTGTTACATGCTAACCAGCCAATGGTAAGACTAAACATGGTTTCAATCAAGCTGTCCACAGTGTACAGATGCCCGATAAAGGGAATAACGTTTAGTGCAAGAAATAATGTCTAGTGTGCCTCTACTTCCTTAAAAGATTGAGGAGACTCAGCATGTCGACAAATCCTCTCTTGACCTTCTAAAAGTGTACAGTAGAGAGCATATTGACTGGTTGCATCATGGCCTGGTTCAGCAATTCGAATACCCAAGGAGATTACAGAAAGTATTAGGAAAAAAACTGCAGATGCTAGTTTAAATCGAAGGTAGACATAAAATGCTGGAGTAACACAGCGGGTCAGGCAGCATCTACGGAGAGAAGGAATGGGTGACGTTTCGGGTCGAGATGCTTCTTTGTCCTGCCTCCTCCCCTGACATTAGTCTGAAGAAGGGTCTCGACCCGAAACGTCACCCGTTCCTTCTCTCCCGAGATGCTGCCTGGCCCGCTGAGTTACTCCAGCATTTTGTGTCTACTTACAAAAAGTATTCATACAGTGTGCTCATCACGGTGAGAGTGGATCTTTCAATCCCAGTATCAGAATGATAATCATTTCTGGACTACCTGTCGCACAGCAACAGTCATTAACATTGTACTTGTGTCTAATCAGTGCCAGTGCTGTAGTAATCATGTCAAGGTGCTTTTCTATGGAGTGGTCAGGATGTATGTGTGTGTTGCATTGTGTGAGATTGTTTAGGACTGTGTGAAGATGTGAGAGGCAGTGTTGTATATAGGGTTTGCCAACTGTCCCGCATTAGCCGGGACATCCCGTATTTTGGGCTAAATTAGTTTGTCCCGTACGAGACCGCCCTTGTCCCGTATTAGTAGGGTTGCCAACTTCCTCACTCCCAAATACGGGACAAAGCGTGACGTCGCCGCCCCGCGTGACCTCACCCAGCCAGCGGCCACGTGCTCCCGCTCCACCAATGGCGGCCGGAGGCCTCGAACCTTCCGTTGACGGGACGATCTTGACTCCCGTAGCTGGGGGCGGGCCTTCCTCATCGGGGCGATCAAGCTCTCATATCGGGGGGGGGGGGGGGGGAGGGGGGAAATCTCAGCTCCCCCACACCGGGCGATCTACCCCGGGTCGGGGCTTGTCGAACTGCGTGCAGCTTGGACCTCCTGACTTCGGTCTCAACCCGAGACTGCGAGCTCCTTGATTTTAAAGTCCGCAGGCTTGATGGTCTGAATGAACTAATTCTGCTCCTAGAACTTATGAACTTATTCCTGCCCTCTTATATGCTTCTGAGATCTGGACTACCTTCAGCAAGTATATCCAGACTCTGAGTGATCCCATTCTTCCAAACTCACTGGAGGCAAACCAGTGGGTGGTCTCCAAAAGGGCGGCACGGTGGCGCAGCGGTAAAGTTGCTGCCTTACAGCGAATGCAGCGCCGGACACTCAGGTTCGATCCTGACTACGGGTGTTGTACTGTACGGGGTTTGTACGTTCTCCCCGTGTCCTGCGTGGGTTTTCTCCGAGATCTTCGGTTTCCTCCCACACTCCAAAGACGTACAGGTTTGTAGGTTAATTGGCTGGGCAAATGTTTTTAAAAAATTGTCCCTAGTGGGTGTAGGATAGTGTTAATGTGCGGGGATCGCTGGGCGGCGCGGACCCGGTGGGCCGAAGGGCCGAAGGGCCTGTTTCTGCGCTGTATCTCTAAATCTAAAAAATCTAAAATCTAAAACAAAACCTGTGCCCCCTCTAACTACACTCACCAGGTCATGCCATTTGTGTTCCCAACACCCTACCTTGAGAAAGGAGACGAGGAGGAATTTCTATAGTCATAGAATCATAGTTATACAGAGTGGAAAAAGGTCCTTCGGCCCAACTTGCCCACACCGACCAACACGTCCCATCTGCACTAGTCCAACCACCTGCCTGCGTTTGGCCCATATCCCTCTAAACCTGTCCAATCCATGTACCTGTCTAAACGTTTCGTGAACGTTACGATAGTAAAACCCAGAGGGTGGTGAATCTGTGGAATTTATTGCCACAGATGACTGTGGAGGCCATCATTGGGTATTTGGGCAAAATGCACAGTTCCAAAGGGTGTTCAAGAACAGAAACCAGAGTGGATTCATCCTGATCAGGGCAGGGACATGTTGAGGGAGTATTTACTGAGGATATAGCACGCTGGGATTCATAAAGAGACAGAATAGAAAAGCAGAGAAATTGTGGAAAATACTGGTTGGCTCACAGCTGGAGTATTGGGTCTAATTGTGGCCTCCTCACTTGAGGAAGGATATGAAAGGGAGAGTGCAGGAAAGGTGTGCTGGAACAGTTCCAGGAATGACCGGCCAGCACCAGGATTGCATGAGAAAGCTTGCAACCCTGCGGTACGAACGTTGATTCCTCTAATTTCAAGTAACTCTTGCATTCCCTCTCTCCCCCCTCCCCCACCCCAGTCATCCTACCAGTCTCACTGTTCACACCCTTGTAGCCCTTTGTTATCACCTCTTCCCAGCCATCAATGGGCCATTGTGGCTCCATCCCTTTCTCGGTCATCTGTTGCTGGCTTGAATTTGCTCTGGCCTTGTCTACCTACAGTTCCCTCCCTCTGCTTTCAGTCTGCGGAAGGGTTCTGACCCAAAAGGGTTCTCACCCATTCCTCTCTCCAGAGATGTTGCCTGACCCGCTGAGTTACTCCAGCACATTGTGTCTATCTTTGTGACTGTTCCACATCTCTACCTGTAGCTGTACATGTAAACAAGCTGCAGGAGGAGGTAGTTTAGGCAGGTACTAACACAATGTTTAAGAAACATTTAGACAGGTACATTAAGTGTAAGAAAATGACTGCAGATGCTGGTACAAATCGAAGGTATTTATTCACAAAATGCTGGAGTAACTCAGCAGGTCAGGCAGCATCTCAGGAGAGAAGGTAAGGGTGACATTTTGGCTCGAGACCCTTCTTCAGACTTAGACAGGTACATCTCTCCTGAGATGCTGCCTGACCTGCTGAGTTACTCCAGCATTTTGTGAATAAATACCTTCGACAGGTACATTGATAGGTTAGTTCTAGAGGGATATTAGCTACTGTGAACCCATTGGGTCCTAACCTCCCCTCCCCCACTCCCCCTTCCACTCCCTCCTCCCCCTTGCCCTCCCCCCACTCACCCACTCCATCCCCCTTATCCTCCCCACCCTACCCTCCCTCCCCCACTCACTCACTCCACCCCCCCTCAACCCCCCCTTAAAACTCCCCCCGGGGGGGCGGACGAGGGGGAGAGGAAAGGGGAGTGGGAGCCACTCGCCCCGGGCCGGGCGGCCGCCATTGGCGGAGCGGGAGCACGTGGCCGCTGGCTGGGTGAGGTCACGCGGGGCGGTGACGTCACCCTTTGTCCCATATTTGGGAGTGAGGAAGTTGGCGACCCGAGTCACAACACATTCCAGCGCACAAGAAGAATGTCAGTGGTGGACGACAACTGAGGTCCAGGAGGGAGAGGGTGCACATTGACAATGGTCGACCTTTAGCGCGGAGCGAGTGTGGGCTATCAACACAGAGTGTGGGAACTGAGTGCATATTTTCTCCGAATGCAGCCCTGAGCATTGAATAACATTCGTTCTTTCGGCCGATTGGCACCAAGAGAGGAATCAAATTCCTCCTGTTTGCGAGTGGGAGAGTGAGACCAGGCCAAGCAGCTTGTAAATGTTTCAAGTATTTGGGCTACAAATTAGTATTTATAATATTTATGCAGAGGGACTGGACAGCAGAGTGAAATTGTAACTAGTTTTAAGCAAGGGTCAATTCTCCCACTGTGTTCTCACTCAGAGACCTACCGCCCTGTCACCTGCTTCAAACAGCTTCTTTGCATTAGTACCTTAGAGATACCGCGCAGAAAGAGGCCCTTCGGCCAACCGAGTCCGTGCCGACCAGCGATCACCCCACGCATTAGCTTTATCCTACACGCGAGGGACAATTTACAATTTTTACCAAAGCCAATTAACCAACAAACCTGCACGTCTTTGGAGTGTGGGAGGAAACTGGAGCACCCGGAGAAAACCCACACGGTCACGGGGAGAATGTAGAACCTCCGCACAGACAGCGCCCGTAGTCAGGATCGAACCCGGGTCTCTGGCACTGTAAGGCAGCAACTCTACCGCTCTGCCCATAAAGTCTCGCGAGTAAAGATATGTCTACTGTAATGCAATTGTTGCTTTCCTAAGAAATCTCACTTTATAGTTGTTATCTACATACTAAAACTCTCGTTTATTTGCTTGTTTGTTCCAAAACGGTACACGATAGCGCGACAATTCTAGGCCCACCTTACTCACCGTCGTCCCTTTGGTGCTAATGGAAGAAGTTTCATTGAAATCGGTGTTATATTTTCAAAGTTATTCACATTTTAAAGTTTAAATCTATCTCCTAGGGAGGGAGGGGGGGGGTGTGGGGGGGTGGAGGGAGGAGGGGAGAAGGGAGGGAGGTGGAGGAGGGATGATAAGGGGGGTTTGAGGGGGATGGAGTGGGGGGGAGGGGGAGGAGGCGAAGGGAGGATGGGAAAGGGAGAGGGAGGGGGTGGAGGGAGGAGAGGGTGCTGCAGCAATGCACGAGAGGTTTGGACGAGAGGCTTGTTATAAGAGCAATTGTGTCAATGGGGAAAAGGGAGTGGGAGTCACTCGCCCCGGGCCGGGAGGCCACCATTAGTGGAGCGGGAGTACGTGGCCGCTGGCTGGGTGAGGTCACGTGGGGCGCGGGGCGGTGACGTCACCTTGTCCCATATTTGGGAGTGAGGAAGTTGGCGACCCTGGCAAGAGACTCTGTGTCGATCTATTCCTCTCATGATTTTGTACACCTCTGTAAGATCGCCCCTCATCCTCCTGCGCTCCAAGGAATAGAGTCCCAGCCTGCTCAACCTCTCCCAGTAGCTCAGATCCTCGAGTCCTGGCAACATCCGTGTAAATCCCGTGCCTGGAGGTTGTGCTTCCTCAGCCGGGCATTATTTTGGCAAATTGCGTGGTTTATTTCTGAAACCGCCGGCGTTGTCTCAGCTTTGCCCCCCATTTTCGAGGGGGTTTGCTTGAAAATGGAGTCTGAAGAAGGGTCTTGACCTCTGGAGCTTCTCTCCAGAGATGCTGCCTGACCCGCTGAGTTACTCCAGCCTTTTGTGTCGATCTTCGGTTTAAACCAGCATCTGCAGTTCCTGCCTATACTTACTCCTTTTGTTTAGTTTAGTTCCGTAATGCAGCATGGAAACAGGCCCTTCGGCCCACCTTGCCCATGCCGACCAGCGATTAATATTTTCACTCTCTCTTGTCATTCTGGGGCTGAGCAAGCTCCACATCAGCTAACCCTGAGTGCAGGTGGTGAGCAAAGATATTAGAGGAACAAGATGTACCACTCCATTGAAATCGCCTATACTGAAGTGTGGTACGCAACGGAGCCATTTTAGTAGGCAAAACTCACCGTTCGCTATGCCTCTCGCAGTGTTTTGGGGGAACAGTATGAGTGATGATACCATTAAAATGGAGAATATATCTCAACGATCAATTCACAGATTTTTGTTATTTTTCTTTTTAAATGTTTCTGCAAGTTTCTGCCGACTAAAATGGCCGCCGTGACGTACTACGGTTTTTAGGGTCGAGTTGTCTATCTTGTTCCTCTAGTATCTTCGGTGGTGAGGAAGGGGTGTAACTGTGAGAATGAGTGCAGGCATCACTTTGGAATGAGGAGGATACAGCCTGAGCCTTAGCTCTGTAGGAGCTGCCTGGCCATGAGTTGGAAGGTCGTAGGTTCATCTCCCACTCCCGATAGCCCAGTGTGAGTATGCCTTGTCATGTAAAAAGGGAGTGCGGCATTGCCTTTGAAGTAAGGTGATGGTTAAATCGTGCAGTCTATAGCTGGCACTGTGGCAGAGACCCTTCCTCACAGCATCAGGGACACGGGTTCGATCCTGACCTCTTTTTTTTTTTTTTTAAATATATAAAAGTTTTATTCCAAAGAAAAACATACAAACATACTAAGCAAAATGTGATCAAACAAAAGCCGCCTGTATCGGCAGTTTACAAATTAAACAATTATCACATTAAATTCCCGCCATCTCTGTCAACAATACATTCAACCCCCCGCGGCGACCAGCGTTCCCGGAAGGCCTCCAGAGTCCCCGTGGACACCGCGTGTTCCCTCTCCAGGGACACGCGGGCACGGACGTAAGCCCGGTACAGGGGTAGGCAGCCGACTTCTGTGAGGCCGTCGACTGCCCGCTGCCTGGACCCGCGGATGGCCATCTTGGCCAGGCCCAGGAGCAGACCGACAGGGAGACCCCCTCCTCCCTCCTGACCCTCCCCCCTCTGTACCGGGTGCCCAAAAATTAAAAGCGTAGGGCTAAAATGGAGCCAGAACTTGAGGAGCAGCCCCTTCAGATACTGGAACAGGGGCTGTAACCTCACGCACTCTGTATACAAATGGTACACGGTCTCCTCCTCGCCGCAGAAGCGACAGGCGGCAGACGAGACCGTGAACCGGCTCAAGTACCTGTTACAGGCTATAGCCTTATGCAACACTCTCCACCCCAGGTCCCCGATGTAAAGCGGGAGGACCCCCTTATAGAGAGACCTCCACTGGGGACCGCTCCCGCCGTCAGGTGGTAACACGGACCGCCAGGGCGTGTCCGGACGGAAGACGAGAGCGAGGAAGTGGAGAGTGTGCAGGAGCAGCCTGTACAAAACGCGCCTCTCCGCGTCACGGAATGGCACGCTGGGCATCTGGGAAAGGCGGCTCATATTGTGTGGGGCCGGCTCTCGGGAAGGGACCCGTGCCGTGGGCCCAATGAGCAATTCCGACGGAGCGGGGGTAAGCCCAGTCGGAATCGCTCCACGCACACGCCTCTCCTCGACACCCACCGTGACAGGGTGAGGACCGGCCCCCCTCACAACCACAGCACCCCCCTCCCCCTGAGGAGCAGCGCCCTGGCTGAAGGTGACCAAATTCCTGGCTCTCAGGAGATCACGGTAAAAACCAGGCAACTCCCGCCTAGCGCGCTGACTCATGCCCGCTACCGGGAGCCGTGATCCCTCCTGGAGGCAGCGCCCCTGGCAGAAAAAGTACGTGGCCAGCGAGTGCCATCTGGGAGGGCATTCGGAGTACACGTACCTCCGCAAGGTCCTGAGTCGGAGGGCTGCCACCTGAGTGCGGACGCAGACCAGCGCCTGACCGCCCTCCTCCAACGGGAGACTCAGAACCCCAGCAGAGACCCAGTGGTTCCTCTCACCCCAGAAGAAGTTAACTAACCTCCTCTGTATCATGGCGATGAAACGAGAGGACGGGACCAGAGTGGCCAGCCGGTACCACAGCAGAGAGGCCACCAGCTGGTTTATGACCAAAGCCCTACCCCGATATGATAACACACCAAGGAGGCCTGACCAGCGCCCCACACGGGCGACCACCTTCGCCTCCAACTCCTGCCAATTCGCCTGCCAAGCCCCCTCAGTGGGACTCAGGTAGATCCCCAGATAGAGGAGGTGCGTGGTGCTCCACGCAAAAACTGCCATCTCCTCCGGCAGGGAGTCTACCTGCCACTGACCCACCAAGAGCCCAGCACACTTCCCCCAGTTGATCCTGGCGGAGGATGCGGCTGAGAACACCCGCTGGCACTCACGCATCCTCCGCAGGTCAACCGGGTCGGTGAACATTAGTAACACATCGTCGGCGTAGGCCGAGAGAACCACCTCCACCCCCGGCCCCGGCAAATCTAAACCTGCCAGCCGCCTCCGTAGGAGGCACAGCAATGGCTCCACACAGAGGGAATAAAGCTGGCCGGACATGGGGCATCCCTGACGAACCCCCCTTCCAAAGTGAATGGGAGCCAACAAAGAGCCATTGACCTTGACCAGGCACTCTGCGGCAGCGTATAGGAGCCGGACCCGGGCCACAAAATGGGGTCCGAATCCAAACGCCCGCAGAGTCCCGAGAAGGTAGTCGTGTCCCACCCGGTCAAACGCCTTCTCCTGGTCAAGGGAGAGAAAGGCAACAGACTGACCAGCCCTCTGGCACAGATGGATCAGGTCCCGGACCAGATGGATATTGTCCTGGATGGACCGGCCCGGGACTGTGTAGGACTGGTCAGGGTGGATCACATGGGACAGCATGGGCCCCAGGCGATTGGCCAATGCCCGTGCAAAGACTTTGTAACCCGTACTGAGAAGAGAGACCGGGCGCCAGTTCTTCAAGAGGCGGAGATCGCCCTTCTTGGGTAGCAGGACGACGACTGCCCTGCGCCATGAGAAGGGCATCTCCCCGGTCGCCAGGCTCTCCCCCAACACCTTCACATAGTCGCCCCCCAGGACACCCCAGAAGGCTCGAAGAAACTCCACAGTCAGCCCATCCAGCCCCGGAGACTTGCCCCTACTGAGCTGGTGCAGGGCACCAGTCAACTCCTCCAGAGTTAGGGGATCATCGAGGCGCTCAGCCACCTCCCTGCACACTACGGGTAAGCCCTCCCACAGCACCCCTTGTGCCTCCCCTCTAGATGTTTCCTCGGAGAACAGAGTGTCATAGAACGACCAAACTGAGGCACCGATCCTCTCCGGATCCGTGATGGAGGAGCCATCGTCCGCAAGCAACTCGACAAACTGCCTGCGGGCACCTCGGCACTTTTCCAGGGAGAAGAAAAAGGGGGAGGCGCGGTCCAGATCGTGCAACATCTGGACTCGCGACCTCACATACGCGCCCCGGGACCTCCTCAGCTGCAAGTCCCTCAGTGCCCCTTTCTTCTCCTGGTACTCCTCCCACTCACACGATTCCCCCTCCGTCTGACCCAGGCGAGACTCTGAGTCGAGCAACTCTCTCTCAAGCCGTCCGATCTCGGAGTCCCGCCCCTTGGTCGACCCCCTCGTGTAGTCCTGGCAAAACAGACGGACGTAAGCCTTCCCTACATCCCACCACTGCCTTAGGGAAGGGAAACGCCCCTGCCTTTCCCTCCACTCCGCCCAGAACTGCTTGAATGAGTCCCGGAACCGGCGCTCCTCCAGCAGCCGGTTGTTGAAGTGCCAGTACGCGGACCCTGCCCGTGTGCGCGTCGGGATAAAGTCCACTCGCACCAGGCAGTGGTCCGAGCACGGCTCCAACCGCATGGAGGCTGCCGAGACACAGGACACATAAGCCTTAGACACATATACACGGTCAATACGGGAACCACCCCGCTTAAACCTGTATGAGAAGGCGCCGGAGTTGGGATGGAAATTCCTCCAAGCATCTACTAGCTCAAAAGAATCCACCAACTCCCTTAATGTCTTGACCGCTGCCGGATCGCGCTGAATGCCAGAGCGATCTCTCGCCTCAAGGGTACAATTAAAATCACCCCCCAGGAAAACACACTCCCCCCGATCGATGGTGTTCAACAGCGCGGTCACTTCTTGTGTTAACCGCGTCTGCATAGCACCGCTCTTGGGGGCGTACACATTAATAAAATGTAATGGCACGCCATCCAGGCGCACGGCCAGATACAACAACCGGCCTGGTACAATGTCCTGCACCTTGACAATCTCCGGCTGGAAAGATGGGGCCAACAGGAAGGCCACTCCACTCGAAATGGAGGTGAGATGGCTCATGTAGACCCCCCCTTCCCACTCCAGGAGCCAGGTGGGCTCGTCACTAGTCACAGTGTGTGTTTCCTGCAGGAAGCTCACCGCGTACCTCCCGTCCCTCAGCACCGAGAGATGGTGAAACCTACGGAGAGACTCCCTGGCCCCATTAATATTCAGGCTGGCTATAGTGAGCTTCATTTTGAAAGCGCACTAGAACTTTTACCAGCCCCCCGTGACGGAATGGAGCCTCCCCGAGCTCTCTGCCCTTTCTTTAGGGACTTAAAAAGCTCTTGGAGCTGGCGCCGCTCATTTTTCAATAAACCTGCCATGTTCCCCTCCTCCTGAAGGATGGCATAAATGGACTGCAAGGGTACCGTTAGGTCTGACCAGAGGTCGACAGCCAGATCTGCCTTATTCCTCTTCCCTCTGCTGTCCTTCAGAAACTTCCGGAGTTCCCAGATATCAACAAGCCGAGACACGGGGCTGCGGGTGGGACAGTCCATCAACTCACTGTCGCTGGACTCCACGTCCCCCTCCTCCTCCCACTCAATGTCTGAGCCCGAGTCTGGATAGTTCTGACTCCCAGCCGCCTCGCTCACCCCTCCCTGTGAGGTGGGCGGGTCGGCCACATCACCCGGTCCCTCCTCCGTCACCATCCCACCCCCAGGATCAGTGACGGGGGCAGGTACCGGTACCTCTAACTGTGGCAAGCTGCCTGGTAAATGGCCAGGCTCCTGCACACCCCCACCGCCCTCTGTAACCGGATTGGGGGCAGTGATGTTGGAGGAAGTCTCCGGGGCGGGCAGTGAGAGGGTACGTCTGGAGTCCGACCGAAGGACACGATCCGAAACGACCATGTCCTCCTTCGCACCCAGGGCACCCGGCCCAGCACCGTCACCCATAGAGTCCCCGTCCCCCACCACCAGGGGAACCACCTCGCTCTGGCCCTCAGGGGGCGATGTTCCCGGAGTCTCCCCTGCTCCCTCAGCCGATGGGGCAGCACACCCCTCAATAGGACTCGTAGCCTCAATGGGGAGCATGGGCTGGGGACCCACCCCCACACTCAAGTCCCCCCCATCAATCTTCCCCTGGTCACCCTCTAAGCCAGCGGACGCAATCCCTGGGGGAACAGCCCCCTCGGGTAGTGTGTCACCACTCTCAGGTGGTCCCTGCACTACAGAGGCATCCTCCTGCCCACAGGAAGCGTGTACTGGGTACTCTGCCTCAACAGGGGAGAAACACCTCCCTTCAGGTCGCCCCTGACCTTCAGGGCCGTTCTCCGTGTCAGAGGACCCGTGCCTCCTCCTCTTATAACCACTAGCGTGCGGTGGTACAGTCAGCTCCATTGCTGAAGCCTGTTCCTCCCCCCCGCCATCTACCTGCTCATCCTCTCCAGCCCTCAGACCCTCAGGCTCAGAGGCGAGCTCGATAATATCTACTGCCGGGGGACCCTCATTAAGGTGACCTTCTGCCTGGCGTCCCGCTTGAACGTTCTTCTTCTTCCTTTTAGCTTTCTTACTGTTCTGTCTCTCCCAGCGCCCCTCATCCACCCCCCACCCTGCACCGGCATCCCCCGCCACAGGTACGGGACATGGGGGTGGTGGGGGAATGGAGGATGGGGGCAAGGGAACAAAGTCATCACGGGCCACCGTGGTAGAACCAGCAGCCCCAGATGGGCCAGCACTGCCTTTCTGGGCCACCTTGGTGGAGCTGGCAGCCTGGTGCTTGGGACAATTCCTGCGGAAATGCCCCACCTCTTTGCATGCATGGCAGCGTGCTTGGCCCGTGTTCCAAAACACGCGATAGCAGAATCCTTCCCATTCAACCTCAAAACTCCCCTCCATATCAATCCCCTGTGCTAGCTGTATGTACACACGGCGATTGAACGTTAATACATGCTGCATTTCGGGATCATCCAACCTATGCAACAGTTTGGTGGGCCCAGACCGCACCTCCCCCAGCTTAGTTACATGTGGGAGCAGGAGCGCGTCCGGAACATAAGGGGGAACGTTGGACAGCATGACCGGCAGCACGGGCCGTCCCCATGGGTCCACCGCCATGTAAATCCCAGCCACCGTGATCCCCCTTTCCAATGCGGTAGCCACCGACTGCTCAGTCTTTAGGATGACAACAGCCTTCCCACTGACCACCGCGCCTGCCATTATGGCCTTCTTGCCAACAGTCTCCCCCAGCGCGGTTAGCACAGCCTTGAAGGTAATGTTGCCCTGCAAGGTCACTTTCACCCCATGTATACGCCCCAACAACTCATGGCCCTTAGTCACGGAGACTGCCGACTGTACGGCAGCTGCATAATTCTTGGGGGCCGCCATCTTTAGGGCGTGGAGCAAAACAAAACGTCTCCGTTTTTTGTAAGTCAAAGCAGTCTTTCTGCTGTTGCTGCACCTCCACGCATTTGCAGCAGTTTAAAGTCGTGAAGGCTTTCCTGGCAAAGCACCAGAAAGCAGTCTCCTCCTGATAAGATAGGGAAAAGTCCGTGCCAATCCTCCCGTCGTAGAAAATGGAGCTTCCGGAGGCTTCTTCCCCAGGTCTCGGTCGCCCTCCCGGCTTCAACGAAAATCCAATGCACTGTTGCCGTACTTACCCGGCACACCTGGACCGGGCAAAGTCGGTGTGGGAGGGAGCTTTCCGATGCTACAGACCACAAACACCGCTCTAGACTCAGCTCCCACCAGTTCAAGTGCAACTTGGCCTTCCGCCAGCCACTGCCGCTCCTACGACTTTCAGAAAACACGAACAAATCCTCCCCAATTAGAGGACTCTTTCAACAAAGAGAGTCTCTGCCTTCCGACAGAAGTCCAAAAAGCAAATTCTGACTGCTTTCGTTTGTCCTCGCCAAACAAATCCTTCGAAAATAATCAAATCCTCACAGCCAGCGCCACACACCCACGTCCGATCCTGACCTCGGGTGCTGTTCGTGTGTGGTGTTTGCACGTTGTCCCTGTGACCGCGTGGGTTTCCTCCGGGTGCTCTGGTTTCCTCCCACATAGAAACATAGAAAATAGGTGCAGGAGGAGGCCATTTGGCCCTTCAAGCCAGCACCGCCATTCATTGTGATCATGGATGATCGTCCACAATCAGTAACCCGTGCCTGCCTTCTCCCCATATCCCTTGATTCCGCTAGCCCCTAGAGCTCTATCTAACTCTCTGTTAAATTCATCCAGTGAATTGGCCTTTCAAAGATCCCAATACATCCCCAAGACGGCGGGTTTGTGGATTGATGAGCTCTCTGTAAATTGACTAGAGTTTGGGGAGTGGGCGAATAGGTGGGATAACGTGGACCTATGTGTGAACGGGTGGTCCATGGTCGGCGTGGACAAGGTGTGTCCAAGGGCCTGTTACCATGCTGTAACTTAAAACATAGAAACATAGAAAATAGGTGCAGGAGGAGGCCATTCGGCCCTTCGAGCCAGCACCGCCATTCACTGTGATCATGGCTGATCATTCTCAATCAGTACCCCGTTCCTGCCTTCTCCCCGTACCCCCTGACTCCGCTATCCTTAAGAGCTCTATCTAACTCTCTCTTAAATCCATCCAGTGATTTGGCTTCCACTGCCCTCTGTGGCAGAGAATTCCACAGATTCACAACTCTCTGACTGAAAACGTTTTTCCTCATCTCAGTTCTAAATGGCCTACCCCTTAATTCTTAAACTGTGGCCCCTTGTTCTGGACTCCCCCAACATTGGGAACATGTTTCCTGCCTCTAACGTCTCCAACCCCTTAATAATCTTATACGTTTCGATAAGATCTCCTCTCATCCTTCTAAATTCCAGTGTATACAAACCTAGTCGCTCCAGTCTTTCAACATACAACAGTCCCGCCATTCCGGGAATTAACCTAGTAAACCTATGCTGCACACCCTCAATAGCAAGAATATCCTTCCTCAAATTTGGAGACCAAAACTGCACACAGTATTCCAGGTGAGGTCTCACTAGGGCCCTGTACAACTGCAGAAGGACCTCTTTGCTCCTATACTCAACTCCTCTTGTTATGAAGGCCAACATTCCATTGGCTTTCTTCACTGCCTGCTATACCTGCATGCTTCCTTTCAGTGACTGATACACGAGGACACCCAGATCACGTTGTACGTCCCCTGTTCCTAACTTGACACCATTCAGATAATACTCTGCCTCCCTATTCTTACCACCAAAGTGGATATCCTCACACTTATCCACATTAAACTGCATCTGCCATGCATTCGCCCACTCACACAACCTGTCCAAGTCACCCTGCAACCTCATAGCATCTTCCTCACAGTTCACACTGCCACCCAGCTTTGTATCATCTGCAAATTTGCTAATGGTACTTTTATTCCCTTCATCCAAGTCATGCTAGTGGTCGTGTACGGCGTGATCGCTGGTCGGCGTGGGCTGGAGGGCCTGCTTCCTCACTCTGCCTGGATGGTACACAAAACAAAGGTTGTCACCATACCTCGGAACACAAGACAAGACCAATATCGTAGAGACTCGGAGAGAGGAAATGGGTGTTTTGCATCAAGCTAGTTTATGAGACAAAAACGAGTTGGGAAGGCAAGTGAAGAGGAGGACAAAGGTGTTTATGGGTGGGGAGGGGCAGATGTGTGTGAGCAAAATGTCGGCCAATAGAGTACAAATGGTGTGTCGGAAGGAACTGCAGATGCTTCAGTTTATACTGAAGATAGGCGCAAAGTGCTGCTGGAGTAACTCAGCAGGTGAGGCAGTAACTTAGTTTTGAGATACAGCGTGGAAACAGGCCCTTCGGCCCACCGGTTCCGCGCCGACCAGCGATCCCCGCATGTTAACTTTATCCAATTTTTGCAATTACCAAGCCAATTAACCTACATACCTGGTATTTATTCACAAAATGCTGGAGTAACTCAGCAGGTCAGTCAGCATCTCAGGAGAGAAGGAATGGGCGACGTTTCGGGTCGAGACCCTTCTTCAGACTATATATTTTTTAAAGTTTAGCAACCTACATACCTGTACTTCTTTGGAGTGTGGGAGGAAACCGAAGATCTCGGAGAAAACCCACGCAGGTCACGGGGCGAACGTACAAACTCCGTACAGATGGCGCCCGTAGTCGGGATCGAACCCGGGTCTCCGGTGCTGCATTCGCTGTAAGGCGGCAACTCTACCGCTGCGCCACCGAACTCTGGAAAAAAAGCATGTTTCGGGTCGGGCTGTTCTCTTAGTCTGAAGAAGGGTCCTGACTCGAAATGTTACCTATTCCCTACTCTCCAGAGGTGCTGCCTGACCAGCTGAGTTACTCCAGCTGTTTGTGTCTATCTCAGAGTCCATTATCTGCCAAAGGTCACTTCACTTGCTCACGAGACCACCTGCATGCTATGGGAGTGTTGGTAAACATAATGTATGTTCTTCCAGAGCCCTCTCCTGTAGAGTTTGGTGGACCCTCTATGACGTGAGATAGATTACATGTGATGCCTTGTATTAGCAAGTGGTGATAGATCTGTTCAGTTTAGTTTATTGTCACGTGTACAGAGGTACAGTGAAAAGCTTTTGTTGCCTGCTATCCAGTCAGCGGAAAGACAATATATGATCACAATCGATCCATTTACAGTGTACAGATACATGATAAGGGAATGACGTTTAGTGCAAGGTAAAGCCAGCAAAGTCCGATCAAGGATAGTCCGAGGGTCACCAAAGAGGTAGACAGTAGTTCAGCACTGCTCTCTGGTTGTGGTAGGATGGTTCAGTTGCCTGATAACAGCTGGGAAGAAACTGTCCCTGAATCTGGAGGTGTGCGTTTTCACACTTCTGCACCTCTTGCCCGATGGGAGAGGGGAGAAGAGGGAGTGGCTGGGGTGAGACTGGTCCTTGATTGTGCTGCTGGCCTTGCCGAGGCAGCCTGAGGTGTAGATGGAGTCAATGGAAGAGAGGTTGTTTTGGAAGGGAGGTGGTTAGTATGTGACCAGAACTTCGGTGGGGGGGGGGTTCAGGAATGGGGAAAGATGCGTGATGTGATCCAGGAATTTGTGGCTTCTGTGTGGGTGCCGTCTGTACGGAGTTTGTACGTTCTCCCCGTGACCTGCGTGGGTTTTCTCTGGGAGATCTGGTTTCCTCCTACACTCCAAAGACGTACAGGTTTGTAGGCTAATTGGCTTGGTAAAAATTGTAAATTGTCCCTACAGCGTGTGGGATAGTGCCAGTGTACGGGAATCGCTGGTCGGCGAGGACTTGGTGGGCCGAAAGACCTGCTTCCACACTGTATCTCTAAACGAAACTAATCGAGCTATCCACAGTGTACAGATCCATGATAATGGGAGTGGAATGTCACCGTGTCGCGGTGGAGAAGCTCGTGTGGTCCTGAGATCCTGAGAGCGATGCCGTCTGGAGCTACGCTCCTGGTAGGGTCACCCATGGCGGTAAGGTCGAGGGGGAGGTCCCTGACAAAGAGCGATCCAACCAAGACCTCAACGGTGGAACAGGCGGAGGGAGGATGATGGCTGACTTTAGTGGAGCGTCACAACGGCTGGGAAGGCCGATGGATGAAGGCTGCGGCAGAAAAGGGTCCCCGGTCGTCTTGGACTCCACGCCACTGGATCATGACCCAGATCTGTCAAGGGCCGTGTGGTGGCTGTCTGTGCACCAGTCTCCCCACGTTAAACAAAGTCACGCACAGGCGTCCCGACCCTATGGAGAGGACAGTCGTACTTGCTTCGAGTGACCGCCACTAGTTATTGTTGTTGTTGCTTCTACTGTGGCTATAAAGCTCCTGCAAGTAGGAATTTCACTCTTCCAGTTCACATATGGTGCTGACGACAAAACAAATACTGTTGACTCTTGGCCTCGGAATTTTCCACAGTGAATTTCTGGAATTTTCTGCCCCCAGGAGGTTGGTGAAGCCTGATCACCAGATATACTTAGAACATGGAACCATGCCCTCCATACTCGATGTCCATGACCATGACTACTGACCATGAAGCCCATTTAAATCAATCCCATCAGCCCGTGCATTGTCTACATCCCTCCATTACCTCCATTATGTCCCCAGATAGAGTTGGGAATCTGAAGGTTATTTTTACACATAGTGTGGTGGGTGTATAGGGTTGCCAATTGACCCGTATTAGCCGGGACATCCTGTATTTTGGGCTAAATTGGTTTGTCCCGTACCGGACCACCCATGACCCATATTAGGCCTGGGGGGGAGGGGGGGGGAGGGGGGGGGTAGGCCCGGACAGTGTGGTAGGAAAAAAACTTCAGATGCTGGTTAAAATCTGTGCCTACCTTCCGGACAGTGTAGGTGCGGTGGCCCTGGCCCAGCCTAATGGAGGTTGCCTAGCAACCCGCCTCCCGGGTAGACACAGAAAGCTGGAGTAACTCAGCGGGTCGGGCAGCATCTCTGGAGAAAAGGAATGGGTGAAGGAATGATCTCCCATTCCTTCTCTCCCGAGATGCTGCCTGACCCGCTGAGTTACTCCAGCTTTTTGTGTCTACCTTCGATTTAAACCAGCATCTGCAGTTTCTTTTCCTACACAACCCGCTTCCCGGCCCGGGCGGCCGCCATTGGTGGAGCGGGAGCACGTGGCCGCTGGCTGGGCGAGGTCACACGGGGCAGTGACGTCACCCTGTCCCGTATTTGGGAGTGCTCTAGTTGGCAACACTATGGGTGGTGTGTGTCACGGGCTGCTGGAGGATGTCGTTGAGGCAGTTACTATTGAAACATTCAGACAGGTACACGGATAGGTTTACTGGGATGAGGGACGAACACAGGCAGGTGGGACCAGTGTGGATGGGGCACGTTGGTCGGCATGGGCAAGTTGGGCCGAAGGGCCTATTTCCATGCTGTAATAATACTCTATGACTCTCTAACCTGAACTTAAATGGCCATAAGACAAAGGAGAATTTGACCATTCGGCCCATCGACTCTGCTCCACCATTCAATCATGGCTGATCTATTTTTCCCTCTCAGCCCCATTCTCCAGCTGTGATAACTACTTCCACTACTGCTCCTGGCAGTGTGTTCCTGGCCCGTACTACTTTCTCTTCCTCGTATATCTCCTTTAAACCTCCCGTCCCTCACCTTAAATCTATGCGTCCCATATTTAGTTTTAGTTTAGTTTAATTTAGAGATACAGCGCGGAAACAGGCCCTTTCGGCCCACTGGGCCCGCGCCGACCAGCTATCTATATTAACACTATCCTATACGCACTAGGGACAATTTTTTACATTTACCAAGCCTATTTACCTACAAACCTGCACGTCTTTCGAGTGTGGGAGGAAACCGAAGATCTCGGGGAAAACCCACGCAGGTCACAGGGAGAACGTACAAACTCCGTACAGACGGTGCCCGTAGTCGGGATTGAACCCGGGTCTCTGGCGCTGTGAGGCAGCAACTCTACCGCTGCGCCATCGTGCCGCCCAATTACACTTTCCATGTTGGGAAAAGACTGACTATTCACCCTATCTATCTATGCCTCTCATGATTGTAACTACTGTACTTCTATCAGGCCATTCCTCACCCTCTGATACTCCAAAGAAAACAATCCCAGCTCCTCCAGCCTCTCCTTACACCTACACTCTCGATCCAGGCAATATCCTAGTGAACCTGTGTGGGGAGGAACTGCAGATGTTGGTTTCAACAAAAATAGACACAAAGTGCTGGGGTAACTCAGCGGGACAGGCAGCATCTCTGGAGAGAAGGAACGCGCGATGTTTCGGGTCGAGAAGTCTGAAGATGGATCTCAACCCGAAACGCCACCCATGCCTGTCCTGCTGAGTTACTCCAGCATTTTGTGTCTATTTTGGTGAACCTCTTTTGTACTGTCCAGTCCTGTAATGTGACTATCAGAACAGCGTGCAATACCCAAAATATGGCCGAATCAGCATTTTATAAACCTACAACATGACTTAATTAAAGTGCTGCAACGTAACTCAGCAGGTTAGGCAACATCTCTGGAGAACATGGATACATGACGTAAGTAGACACAAAATGCTGAAGTGTTCAGCCATTCTCTCCCGAGATGCTGCCTAACCTGCTGATTTTAATCAGCATCTGCAGTTCTTCTCCTATGGATATATGTGACGTTTTGGGTCAAGAACTTTAGGCCTCTCTCCACTGGCTCCCAGTACGGTACAGAATCAACTTCAAGCTGCTCTTATTCACATACAAAGCCCTAAATGGGCTTGCCCCCCATATCAAAAATCTTCTAACCCACCACTCTATCTCCAGGTCCCTCAGGTCGGCCGACTTGGGGCTACTGACTGTCCCGCGGTCTAGGCTTAAGCTCAGGGGTGACCGCGCTTTTGCGGTTGCAGCTCCTAGACTGTGGAACAGCATCCCTCTCCCCATCAGAACTGCCCCCTCCATCGACTCCTTTAAGTCCAGGCTCAAAACCTATTTCTACTCCCTAGCATTTGAGGCCCTCTGAGGGGGCGCTGTGAATTGTTTATGTATGTGCTGTTATGTTTGTGTGCCATTGTATGTTCGTTCTTAGTACCTGAACTGATGTACAGCACTTTGGTCAACGTGGGTTGTTTTTAAATGTGCTGTACAAATAAAATTGACTTGACTTGACTTGACATGGTAGGGGAGAGGTGGGGTGGGGGGTTGAAAGCTGGAGGAGAGGAGGGGCAGGAGAAAGCGTGACAGGTAATAGGTTAACACGGGCGGGTGGGTTTTTTGGTAGGCAGGTGCTTGGACAAAGACTAGCAATTTAAAAAAAATGTTCTGAGACAAAAGGGTTGAACTGTTGCAGAGAGGGGAGGAGAACCTGTTCAAGTTGGCATAGCTTGAGGAGATTTTGCCGTGGAGAGTGAAAATGTAGGAACAAGGAACTGCAGATGCTGGTTTACAAAAAAAGACCATAAAGTGCTGGAGTAACTCAACGGATTAGGCAGCGTCCCTGGAGAGAAGGAATGGGTGACATTTTGGGTCGAGACTGAAGAAGGGTCTCGACCCGAAACGTCCCCCATTCCTTCTCTCCCGAGATGCTGCCTGACCCGCTGAGTTACTCCAGCATTTTGCGTCTACCATAATAAAATACCCTGTCTGATCAATGAAGATGAGCTGCTTGCCTTCTTTATCATTCCGTTAACTTGCATTGCTACACTCAGTGAGCTGTGGACCTGCATCCTAAGAGCACTCTGTACCTCGATGTTCCTCAGCCATTGGCTGTATATTTTCTTCTTGCCTTTGGCCTCCTGATGGGCAACACCCCCACTTGCCCGCATTAAAGTCCACTTTCCATTTTTCCACTCTTACTTCCAACTAGTCAATAACCTGCAAATAAGTTACAACTCATCGCACCGACATTTTCATACAAATCGTGTGGGTTAAAACTAGGGTCGCCAACTGTCCCGTATTAGCCGGGACATCCCATATTTTGGGCCAAATTAGTTTGTCCCGTATGGGACCGCCCTTGTCCCGTATTAGTAGGGTTGCCAACTTCCTCGCTCCCAAATAAGGGACAAAGGGTGACGTCACCGCCATGCGCCCCACGTGACCTCACCCAGCCAGCGGCCCACGTGCTCCCGCTCCACCAATGGCGGCCGCCATTGGTGGAGTGGGAGCACGTGGCCGCTGGCTGGGTGAGGTCACGTGGGGCGCGGGGCGGTGACGTCAACTTGTCCCGTATTTGGGAGAAAGGAAGTTGGCACCCCTATACAGAAGCCTGAGGTCCCCACACCACCAGGTTCGGGAACAGCTACTTTCCTGCAACTATCAGGATCTTGAACCAACCTGCACAACCCTAATCCTACATCAGCAGTGGAACCCTGTGTACTACCTCTTGCACTACCATAGACTGGTTTTCTTAATTGTGTTGATGCACTAACATCTTGTTTTTGCATTCTTTTTATTTTCACTGTTTTGTGTAATTTGAGTTCTTGTGTGTTGTCTCCGTCTATGTACCTGCAGTATGAAATTACTTCACTATACGAGGGCATATGACAATAAACGTGACTTGATTTGGTTTAGTTGAGAGATACACCATGGGAACAGGCCCTTTGGCCCACTGAGTCTATGCCGACCATCAATTCCCCATTCACACCAGTTCCTATCTCACTTTCCCATCCATTTCCTACACACTAGCGGCAATTTACAGAGGGCCAATTAACCCACACGTCTTTGGGATGTGGGAGGAAACCGAAGCACCCAGAGGAAACCCACGCGGTCACGGGGAGAACGTGAAGAATTCCACACAGACAGCGCCCGAGGTCAGGATCGAACCTGGGTCTCCGGCGCTGTGGGGCGGCAGCTCTGCCAGCTGCGCCACCGTGCCACCCATGACTTGACATGAGTGGTGCGACGGTTTGTGGGGGTGTGGCGCGGCCTGTCGTGGTTATGCAAGGGCCCTGTGGTGGGGGAACCTGTGGCAGAGGTGGACAATGTCCTTTGGGGGGAGGGTGGAGGGTCCTGTGGTGGAGGTGGACACAGCCCAGTTGCAGAGGTGTACAATGTCCTGTGGCGGAGGCATACAGGTCCCCGTGGTAGAGTTGCGGAGAGGGCCCCTGTTGCAGAGGTGTACAATGCCCTGCGGCAGAGGTGAACAGGGCCCTGTGGCGGAGGGGTCCCTGTGGCGGAGGTGAACAGGGCCCTGTGGCAGAGGTGTACAATGCCCTGTGGCAGAGGTGTACAATGCTCTGTGGCGGAGGTGCAGAGTGTGCCCCTGTGGCAGAGGTGTACAATGTCCTGTGGCGGAGGTGTACAATGTCCTGTGGCGGAGGTGTACAATGTCCTGTGGCGGAGATGGACAGGGCCCTGTGGCGGAAGTGTACAGGGCCCTGTGGTGGAGCTGTACAGGGCCCCATGGCTGAGATGCAGAGAGGGCCTCTGTGCCAGAGGTGTGCAAGGACCTGCACTGAGGAGTGCGTCACTTTGGTGTCACTGTAATCAAGGAGCAGAGGCTCCCTCGCAGCCAGTAGACAGGGGAACAGGCCGCTCAGTGTAGCGTCAGCAGCTTGGTGCCGGGCCGTGGGCACTGCCTGACATCTAATCCTCCAGGCCCAGTAATGCTGAGCATTTGGGAGTGGGCGGCAGAGGCTGCTGATGTGAACTGGTGCTTTGTGTCCAACCATTCTGTCAGGGAGGGAGATTGGGAGCAGTGGTCACGCACACCAGCCTCTCTGGCCATCTCGGCCTCGCTGGCAATGGGGTGGCATCCACTGGAGTTGGCGCCGGGGAATGTGATGAGTGTTTGCTTCACACTCTCTGTTTACGCCTTGGCCACCAGCCACCATCTGCCTGACGTTGAGAAATATTGCAAGGCTTTTGTGGTTTTAGGATTTTAACTTTAGAGATACGGAGAGGAAGAAGGCTCTTCGGCCCACCGAATCCGTGCCGACCAGCGATCCCTCCACACTAACACTATCCTACACACACACACAGAGAGACACACACACACACACACACACACACACACACACACACACTCACACACACACACACACTAGGGGCAATTGGCAATTTTACCGAAGTCACATTTAGATTTAGATTTAGAGATACAGCGTGGAAACAGGCCCTTCGACCCACCGGGTCCGCGCCGCCCAGCGATCCCCGCACACTAACGCTATACCTACACACACTAGGGACATTTTTTACATTTACCCAGCCAATTAACCTACATACCTGTACGTCTTTGGAGTGTGGGAGGAAACCGAAGATCTCGGAGAAAACCCACGCAGGTCACGGGGAGAACGTACAAACTCCGTACAGACGGCGCCCGTAGTCAGGATCGAACCTGAGTCTCCGGCGCTGCATTCGCTGTAAGGCAGCAACTCTACCGCTGCACCACTGTGCCGCCAATGTTCCCAATGTTGGGGGAGTCCAGAACCAGGGGCCACAGTCGAAGACTAAAGGGGAGGCCATTTAAAACTGAGGTGAGACGAAACTTTTTCGCCCAGAGAGTTGTGAATTTGTGGAATTCTCTGCCACAGAGGGCAGTGGAGGCCAATTCACTGGATGAATTTAAAAGAGAGTTAGAGAGAGCTCTAGGGGCTAGCGGAATCAAGGGATATGGGGAGAAGGTAGGCACGGGTTACTGATTGTGGATGATCAGCCATGATCACATGACACTAAACGCTTGCATGAAACGTTATTACGTTAGTCCCTTTATCATGTATCTGTACACTGTGGACGGCTCGATTGTAATCATGTGAGGTCTTTCCGCTGACTGGTTTGCACACAGCAAAAGCTTTTCATTGTACCTCGGTACACGTGACAATAAACTAAAGTCAAACTCAAACTCCCACTCTGAAGAAGAGTCTCAACCCGAAGTGTCACTTATTCCTATTCTCCAGAGATGCTGCCTGAACCACTGAGTTAGTGTGCAGGAAGGAACTGCAGATGCTGGTTTAAATCAAAGATGGACACAAAATGCTGGAGTAACTCAGTGGGACAGTCAGCGTCTCTGGAGAGAAGGAATGAGTGACGTTTCGGGTCAAGACCCTTCTTCAGACTGGGTGACGTTTCGGGTCGAGTCCCTTCTTCAAACTCAACTCTCCGACATCTCCCTACCGTTTCTTGACCTCACCGTCTCCATCACAGGAGACAAACTATCAACTGACATATATATTATAAACCCGCGGACTCAGGGTCTGAAGAAGGGTCTCGACCCGAAAAGTCACCCATTCCTTCTCTCCAGAGATGCTGCCTGAGTTAACCCAGCATTTTGTGTCTGTCTTCCACTGAGGTACTCCAGTGACCTGCGTCTATCTTCAGTGATGGAACAGACCTGTGTGTTGGTAAGCTGCATCGACCTTGCCCAGATAGTGTAGAGCTCTGTACCTCCATGTGTTGACCATTGCAGAGGTGTCCAATTGAATGGATCTTGTTGCTGCATTTCAATAGACAATAGACAATAGGTGCAGGAGGAGGCCATTCGGCCCTTTGAGCCAGCACCGCCATTCAATATGATCATGGCTGATCATTCTCAATCAGTACCCCGTTCCTGCCTTCTCCCCGTACCCCCTGACTCTGCTATCTTTAAGAGCTCTATCCAGCTCTCTCTTGAATGCATTCAGAGAATTGGCCTCCACTGCCTTCTGAGGCAGAGAATTCCACAGATTTACAACTCTCTGACTGAAAAAGTTTTTCCTCATCTCAGTTCTAAATGGCCTACCCCTTATTCTTAAACTGTGGCCCCTTGTTCTGGACTCCCCCAACATTGGGAACATGTTTCCTGCCTCTAACGTGTCCAACCCCTCAATAATCTTATACGTTTCGATAAGATCTCCTCTTTTCTCTTTCAGGCATTGTACGGTTGTCAGATGATGGTGATCCCTCTCCATCTGAACTGCTGAACGTGAGTACAGAATGCACCGCTGTTCTCCCTCAGACGGCATGGTCTTGCTCCCGGGCTCCCTGCTTTCATAGAAACATCGAAAAATAGGTGCAGGAGGAGGCCATTCGGCCCTCCGAGCCAGCACCGCCATTCAATATGATCATGGCTGATCATCCAAAATCACTACCCCGTTCCTGCTTTCTCCCCCAAATCCCTTTATTCCGTTAGCCCTCAGAGCTAAATCTAACTCTCTCTTGAAAACATCCAGTGAATCGGCCTCCACTGCCTTCTGTGGCAGAGAATTCCACAGATTCACAACTCTCTGGGTGAAAAGGTTTTTTCTCATCCCAGTCCTAAATGGCCAACCCCTTGTTCTTAAACTGTGACCCCTGGATCTGGACTCCCCCAACACGGGGAACATTTCCTCACACATCCCAGCCCACAATAATAATCATCAATTAATTAATAATTATTAATTATCAATCCCTGTCATCTTTAATGTTTCCTGTTTGGGCAGGCTGCCTCACAGAGCCAGAGACCAGGGTTCGATCCCGATTACGGATGCTGTCTGTACGGAGTTTGCACGTTCTCCCCGTGACCTGCGTGGGTTTTCCCCCCAAAGTGTTTTGTTGTTAAGGCCTTCAACAAACCGACTTGTTCGATAGACTCACCACTGATCTATGAGCTGTTTTATTTTGTATCTGTGCCTTTCTGAGTAAATGTGTAAAAAGGAACTGCAGATGCTGGTTTAAACTGATGATAGGCACAACAAGCTGGAATAACTCAGTGGGACAGGCAGCATCTCTGGAGAGAAGGAAGGGTCTTGTCTCAAAACGTCACCCATTCCTTCTCTCCAGAGATGCTGCCTGTCCCGCTGAGTTACTCCAGCATTTTGTGCCTATCTGAGTAAAGACAGATACAGGGTATGGGTAGAGCACAACGTTTCCTCCTGCAGGCCATTCCAACCAGTGGGGCCTGTAGGGTTGCCAACTTTCTCACTCCCAAATAAGGGACAAAAGGTGACGCCACCGCCCCGCGCCCCTGCCAGCGGCCTCGTGCTCCCGCTCCACCAATGGCGGCCGCCCGGGCCGGGTGGCGGGTTGCTACGCAACCTCCGTTAGGTGGCGCACGGGCCTAATACGGGACAAGGGCGGTCCCGTACGGGACAAACCAATTTAGCCCAATATACAGGATGTCCCGGCTAATACGGGACAGTTGGCAACCCTAGGAGGGGGAGGGGGAGGGAGGGAGAGGGAGAGAGAGGGAGAGAGAGAGGGAAGAGAGGGAGGGAAGAGAGGGAGGGAGAGATGGAGAGAGAGAGGGAGAGAGGGAGGGAGAGGGAGGGAGAGAGGGAGGGAAGAGAGGGAGGGAAGAGAGAGAGGGAGGGAGGGAGAGAGGGAGAGAGAGAGAGAGAGACTCCATGCCAGGCCCTTTCCTCCTCTCTGCAGAGCTGACAGCTGACTCTAGACACCTGTCTCCTCAGGTTGCTGTGGTAGAGGAGGATGTCCACAGGCCCCCCACGATCCAGCCACATCTCCAG
Source organism: Rhinoraja longicauda (assembly GCF_053455715.1). NCBI lineage: Eukaryota > Metazoa > Chordata > Chondrichthyes > Rajiformes > Arhynchobatidae > Rhinoraja > Rhinoraja longicauda. Next base: position 9,506,964 of record NC_135993.1, read on the forward strand.
CCCCCCTCGATCCAGCCGACAGACACAGCAATCAGCCCGAGCACCGAGGTAAGAGGCTTCCACAACACCGCGCAACACCGTTTTTGTTCTAACCAAAAATAATTGTAATCAATTATCTACCAAAATGAAAGGAACACAAAATGCTGGAGTAACTCAGCGGGTCAGGCAGCATCTCGGGAGAGAAGGAATGGGTGACGTTTCTGGTCCCTTCCATTTAAACCAGCATCTGCAGTTCTTTCCTACACATTTACAAAAATGATATGCACAATACAAGCAAACACACCACCATGATACAAAGTAAAAGAAATATTCTTAAAATATGAATATTAAATAACTATTTTCCCATCCTTACTGAGAATACGTTCCACCCCCCCAACCCTCCCCTCCAATCCGCGGTGCCCAGCGGTCCCGGAAATCCTCCAGGGTGCCCGTGGACAGCGCCAAGTCCCTCTCTAGCCCCACCCGGGCACGGACGTGACCCCGGAAAAGGGGCAGGCAGCCGGCTCGGGCAGAGCCCTCTTCCGCCTGGCGCCGTGACTCGCGGATGGCCAGGCCTCGGATCAACACAACCAGGACATCGTCAGCCCTGCATGTCTCTCCCCTACGCACAGGGTGTCCAAAGATGAGGATGGTGGGTGTGAGGTGAAGCCAGAAGGCAAGGAGCAGCCCCTTTAGGTATTGGACCAGGGGCAGGAGCAACACAGTGGCGCAGAGGGTAGATCTGCTGCCTCATGGCGCCAGACCCAATTGCCAGCCAGAAAATCTCAGTTGCTTTTTGTCACAAATACTTTGCTTGACTCTCTGCACACATCCATAAGCCAGTGGCACGGCGGTGGAGTTGCAGCCTTACAGTGCTTACAGCGCCAGAGACCCAGGTTCGATCCTGGTTGCAGGTGCTTGACTGTACGGAGTTTGTACGTTCCCCCCCCCCGTGACCTGCGTGGGTTTTCTCCGAGATTTTCGGTTTCCTCCCACACTCCAAAGACGTGCAGGTTTGCAGGTTATTTGGCTTGGTATGTATGTGTAAACATTGTCCCTAGTGTGTGTAGGATAGTGTTAGTGTGCGGGGATCGCTGGGCGGCGCGGACTCGGTGGGCCGAAGGGCCTGTTTCTGCGCTGTATCTCTAAATCTAAATCTAAGAAGCGTCACTTATTCTTTCTCTCCAGAGATGCTGCCTGTCCCGCTGAGTTACTCCAGCTTTTTGTGTCTGTCTTCGGTGTAAACCAGCATCTGCAGTTCCTTCCTACACTTTAGTACCTCTTATACTACCATTAATGTCACTTGACTATGTCGCTCCTTTCCTCTGTCTCAATTTCACCCAAAGAGTTCCACTCTTGTCCTTGTATCGGTAGTTTGGGACTTTGATGGGTGTACCTAAGGAGGTTTGCTGAATGTTTAGGAAGGAACTGCAGATGCTGGTTTAATTCAAAGATAGACACAAAATGACATAGTAACTCAGCGAGTCAGACCGCATCTGTGGAGAGAAGGAATGGGTGACGTTTCGGGTCAAGACCCTTCTTCAGACTGATCAAAGTCTGAAGAAGGGTCTCGAACCAAAACGTCACCCATTCCTTCTCTCCGGAGATGCTGCCTGTCCCGCTGAGTTACTCCAGCATTTTGTGTCTATCTGAGGTTTTCTGAATTGCAGATTCACAAGGAGCTGCTTCATGAAGAGTTAAAACAATTTCTGCGGATTAAGAAGAATCTCCACACCGGTTTATTGCCCGAGGCTGACATGGAGACCGTGGGTCAAGGCCAAGTCACCAAGGTAATGTGAACTCTTAATTTAGTTTAGAGATACAGCGCGGAAACAGGCCCTTTCGGCCCACCGGGTCCGCGTTGCCCAGTGATGCCTGCACATTACCACTATCCTATACCCACTAGGGGGTTTACCAAACCAATTAACCTACAAACCCATCCGTCTTTGAAGTGTGGGAGGAAACCGAAGATCTCGGAGAAAACTCACGGGGAGAACGTACTGACTCCGTACAGACAGCACCCGCAGTCGGGATCGAACCTGGGTCTCCGGCGCTGGAATTCGCTGTAAGGCAGTAACTCTACCGCTGCGCCACAGCGATGCTGTTTCTTGAGGCCCTGAGTGCCAGTTGGCGCTGTGATGTCTCTGGGATGTTGTACCATTCCTGTGACTGTTTCACCAGTCTCCATCACCAGTCTCCATCTCAAGACTTCCACCCTGCTGTTATCGGCAACTGAACCACCCTACCACCAATTAGACTGTAGTCCTGACCTACCATCTACCCAAGGTAGACACCAAATGCTGGAGTAACTCAGCGGGACAGGCAGCATCTCAGGAGAGAAGGAATGGGTGACGTTTCAGGTCGAGACCCTTCATCAGACTGAAGAAGGGTCTCGACCCGAAACATCACCCATTCCTTCTCTCCTGAGATGCTGCCTGACCTGCTGAGTTACTCCAGCATTTTGTGAAATAAATACCTTCGATTTGTACCAGCATCAGCAGTTATTTTCTTCCAGAACCAAACACCAGAACCAGTCAGTCAATATGTACAAATCCAGAATCAACAAATTTACCCCATGGGTAGGTGAAATTTACCCCAGGTTGGGAACCCTTGCTCTAAAGTCTAAACCCCTCATTGCCCCAACCAAACTGCATGGGTGCCTTCTGTCAACAGCTCCCTTGCTGCGGGCTGCAGGGAAATGGGATCCAAGACTCAGCAAGGCATGATGGCAGTGGTGGGAGGGGAGAGCACATCCTAACCCCTCTGTCTCCACCAGGAACTGAAGCTGCCGGAGATGGTGGATTTGATTGTGGAGACAGAGCCTGAGGTCGGAGCGTCAGGATTCAGCGTGACTGGCGGTGGGAAGGACGGGATCTTCATCAAGGAGGTGCTGAAGGACTCGCGGGCTGCAAAGGCCCTGAACCTGAAGGAAGGTGAGCCATGTCTGGTGGGTACAGTGCTGTGGACATGTACATTAGGGGCGTGTGGCACGGTGGCGCAGCGGCAGAGTTGCTGCCTTACAGCGCCCGAGGACCAGGTGCGATCCTGACTACAGTCTGAAGAAGGGTCTCGACCCGAAACATCACCCATTCCTTCTCTCCTGAGATGCTGCCTAACCTGCTGAGTTACTCCAGCATTTTGTGAAATAAATACCTTCGATTTAGATTTAGATTTAGAGATCCAGCGCGGAAACAGGCCCTTCGGCCCACCGAGTCCGTGCTGCCCAGTGATTCCGCACACTAACACTATCCTACACACACTAGGGACAATTTTTACATTTACCCAGTCAATTAACCTACAAACCTGTACGTCTTTGGAGTGTCTTTGTACCAGCATCTGCAGTTATTTTCTTACACTGACTATGGGTGCTGTCTGAACTGAGTTTGTACATTCCCCCTGTGAATGGGTTCCAAGGACAATAGACAATAGACAATAGGTGCAGGAGTAGGCCATTCAGCCCTTCGAGCCAGCACCGCCATTCAATGCGATCATGGCTGATCACTCTCAATCAGTACCCCGTTCCTGCCTTCTCCCCATACCCCCTCACTCCGCTATCCTTAAGAGCTCTATCCAGCTCTCTCTTGAAAGCATCCAACGAACTGGCCTCCACTGCCTTCTGAGGCAGAGAATTCCACACCTTCACCACCCTCTGACTGAAAAAGTTCTTCCTCATCTCCGTTCTAAATGGCCTATCCCTTATTCTCAAACTGTGGCCCCTTGTTCTGGACTCCCCCAACATTGGGAACATGTTATCTGCCTCTAATGTGTCCAATCCCCTAATTATCTTATATGTTTCAATAAGATCCCCCCTCATCCTTCTAAATTCCAGTGTATACAAGCCCAATCGCTCCAGCCTTTCAACATACGACAGTCCCGCCATTCCGGGAATTAACCTAGTGAACCTACGCTGCACGCCCTCCATAGCAAGAATATCCTTCCTCAAATTTGGAGACCAAAACTGCACACAGTACTCCAGGTGCGGTCTCACCAGGGCCCGGTACAACTGTAGAAGGACCTCTTTGCTTCTTTACTCAACTCCTCTTGTTACGAAGGCCAACATTCCATTGGCTTTCTTCACTGCCTGCTGAACCTGCACGCTTCCTTTCATTGACTGATGCACTAGGACACCCAGATCTCGTTGAACTCCCCCTCCTCCTAACTTGACACCATTCAGATAATAATCTGCCTTTCTATTCTTACTTCCAAAGTGAATAACCTCACACTTACCTACATTAAACTGCATCTGCCATGTATCCGCCCACTCACACAACCTGTCCAAGTCACCCTGCAGCCTTATTGCATCTTCCTCACAATTCACACTACCCCCCAACTTAGTATCATCTGCAAATTTGCTAATGGTACTTTTAATCCCTTCGTCTAAGTCATTAATGTATATCGTAAATAGCTGGGGTCCCAGCACCGAACCTTGCGGTACCCCACTGGTCACTGCCTGCCATTCCGAAAGGGACCCATTTATCCCCACTCTTTGCTTTCTGTCTGTCAACCAATTTTCTATCCATGTCAGTACCCTACCCCCAATACCATGTGCCCTAATTTTGCCCACTAATCTGCTATGTGGGACCTTGTCGAAGGCTTTCTGAAAGTCGAGGTACACCACATCCACTGACTCTCCCTTGTCAATTTTCCTAGTTACATCCTCAAAAAATTCCAGTAGATTTGTCAAGCATGATTTCCCCTTCGTAAATCCATGCTGACTCGGAATGATCCCGTTACTGCTATCCAAATGCTCAGCAATTTCGTCTTTTATAATTGACTCCAGCATCTTCCCCACCACTGATGTCAGACTAACTGGTCTATAATTACCCGTTTTCTCTCTCCCTCCTTTCTTAAAAAGTGGGATAACATTTGCTATCCTCCAATCCACAGGAACTGATCCTGAATCTATAGAACATTGAAAAATGATCTCCAATGCTTCCACTATTTCTAGAGCCACCTCCTTAAGTACTCTGGGATGCAGACCATCAGGCCCTGGGGATTTATCAGCCTTCAGTCCCATCAGTCTACCCAAAACCATTTCCTGCCTAATGTGGATTTCCTTCAGTTCCTCCATCACCCTAGGTTCTCCGGCCCCTAGAACATTTGGGAGATTGTGTGTATCTTCCTCAGTGAAGACAGATCCAAAGTAACGGTTTAACTCGTCTGCCATTTCTTTGTTCCCCATAATAAATTCCCCTGCTTCTGTCTTCAAGGGACCCACATTTGCCTTGACTATTTTTTTCCTCTTCACGTACCTAAAAAAACTTTTGCTATCCTCCTTTATATTATTGGCTAGTTTACCCTCGTACCTCATCTTTTCTCCCCGTATTGCCTTTTTAGTTAACTTTTGTTGCTCTTTAAAAGAGTCCCAATCCTCTGTCTTCCCACTCCTCTTTGCTATGTTATACTTCCTCTCCTTAATTTTTATGCTGTCCCTGACTTCCCTCGTCAGCCACAGGTGTCTCTTACTCCCCTTAGAGTCTTTCCACCTCTTTGGAATAAATTGATCCTGCAACCTCTGCATTATTCCCAGGAATACCTGCCATTGCTGTTCTACCGTCTTCCCTGCTAGGGCCTCCTTCCAATCAATTTTGGCCAGCTCCTGCCTCATGCCTCTGTAATCCCCTTTGCTATACTGTAATACCGACACTTCCGATTTTCCCTTCTGCCTTTCCATTTGCAGAGTAAAACTTATCATGTTGTGATCACTGCCTCCTAATGGCTCTTTTACCTCTAGTCCCCTTATCAGATCAGGATCATTACACAACACGTGCAGGTTTGTTGGTTAATTGGCTTCTGTAAATTGTAGGATAATTGTAGGATATGAAACTTGGATAACATAGAGTTGGTGTACGGGAGATCATTGGTCAGCGTAGACTCGGTGATCCTCCGGTTTACTCCCACACTCCAAGGAGGTGCAGGTTTGTAGGTGAATTGGCTTTGGTAAAATCGTAAATTGTCCCTCGTGTGTAGGATACTTCTGAGTGGCACACAGCAAATGCTTTTCACTGTACACGTGACATTTAAACTAAACTAGTGCTAGTATGCAGGGTGGTCGCTGGCTGGCGAGGACTCGGTGGGCCGAAGGGCCTGTTTCTGCACTGTAACTCTAAGGCCCAGGAGATGAGGAAAAACGTTTTCAGTCAGAGAGTTGTAAATCTGTGGGACTCTCTGCCTCAGAAGGCAGTGGAGGCCAATTCTCTGAATGCATTCAAGAGAGAGCTAGATAGAGCTCTTAAGGATAGCGGAGTCAGGGGGTATGGGGAGAAGGCAGGAACGGGGTACTGATTGAGAATGATCAGCCATGATCACATTGAATGGCGGTGCTGGCTCGAAGGGCCGAATGGCCTACTCCTGCACCTATTGTCTATTGCCTAAAGTCTATATAGAACAGGGTCGGCAATGGAGCTAGATACGTTACATTTGAGAATGAACTCATCCCGCCTTCTGCACACATTGGTGGTGCAGCGGTAGAGTTGCCGCCTTACAGCGAATGCAGCGCCGGAGACCCGGGTTCGATCCCGACTACGGGTGCTGTCTGTACGGAGTTTGTACGTTCTCCCCGTGACCTGCGTGGGTTTCCTCCGAGATCTTCGGTTTTCCTCCCACGCTCCAAAGACGTGCAGGTTTGTAAGTTAATTGGTAAATGTAAATATTGTCCTTAGTGGGTGCAGGATAGTGTTAATGTGCAGGGATCGCTGGTCGGCCTGTTTCCGCGCTCCATCTCTAAACTAAACTAAACTTTATCCGCTGAGTTTTACCCACTCCATGCCTTAGGCTTGTATACACTGGAATTTAGAAGGATGAGAGGAGATCTTACCCAAACGTATAAGATTATTAAGGGGTTGGACACGTTAGAGGCAGGAAACATGTTCCCAATGTTGGGGGAGTCCAGAACCAGGGGCCACAGTTTAAGAATAAGGGGTCGGCCATTTAGAACTGAGATGAGGAAAAACTTTTTCAGTCAGAGAGTTGTTAATCTGTGGAATTCTCTGCCTCAGAAGGCAGTGGAGGGCAATTCTCTGAATGCATTCAAGAGAGAGCTGGATAGAGCTCTTAATGATAGCGGAGTCAGGGGGTATGGGGAGAAGGCAGGAACGGGGTACTGATTGAGAATGATCAGCCATGATCACATTGAATGGCGGTGCTGGCTCGAAGGGCCGAATGGCCTCCTCCTGCACCTGTTGTCTATTGTCTATTGTCATCTGAGTGTTTTACTTTCCACTATCTGTGCATCCCCTGGGTTGGATGGGATCGATTTCTTGATCCTGCTGGTGTTTGAAGCCCCGCTCAGCGCTCCCTTCTCTCGCAGCGCCTCCTGCTGACTGTTGCTCTGGTTGTGTTGGACAGGTGATCAGATCCTCTGCGCCCAGGTGTTCTTCGACAATGCCAAGTACGAGGACGTGGTGAAGATCCTACAGAGCGCCGAGTCGTACAAAGTCGCCTTCCGTCTCAAGCGCACGGTCCCCAGTGCCGACGTGGCCGTGTCATCCGAGACTGGGAACCTCGAACTGAAAGGGCCCGAAGCCAAAAAGACCAAGCTGGTAAGATTTTACCACCGGTGGCACAGCGGTAGAGTTGCTGCCTCACAGCACCAGAGACCCAGATTCAATCCTGACTCTGGCAGCTGTCTGTGCGGAGTTTGCACGTTCTCCCCATGACCTGCGCGGGTGTACGCCGGGCGCTCCGGTTTCCTCCCACACTCCAAAGAAGTACAGGTTTGTAGGGCAATTGGCTTCGGTAAAATTGTAAACTGTCCCTAGTGTGTGTGGGATAGTGCTAATATGTGGGGATCGCTGGTCGGAGCGGACTCAGTGGGCCGAATGGCCTGAATCTCTTTGGTTTTATGTTCTAGACCAAAGGGTGGCGCAGAGGTAGAGTTGATGCCTTGTAGCGCCAGAGACCCAGGTTCAATCTTGACTAATTGTGCTGTCTGTACAGTGTTTGCACATTCCCCCTGTGACAGGGTGGGGTTTCTCCATGTTCCAAGGACGTGCAAGTTTGAAGATTAATTGGCTTCTGTAAATTGTCCCTTGTGTGTAGAGTGTGAAACTGGGGTAACACAATTAGTGTAAGGGTGATCATTGTCGGCGGGCTAAAGGGCCTGTTTCCACCCTGAATCTCTAAGCTAAACTAAACTAATAGCTCGTCCAGTGTTGACTGTGACCAATGTTATTGGGCAGAACAGAACAAATATATTCTTGCTATTGAGGGCGTGCAGCGTAGGTTTACTAGGTTAATTCCCGGAATGGCGGGACTGTCATACGTTGAAAGACTGGAGCGACTAGGCTTGTATACACTGGAATTTAGAAGGATGAGAGGGGATCTTATCGAAACGTATAAGATTATTAAGGGGTTAGACACGTTAGAGGCAGGAAACACGTTCCCAATGTTGGGGGAGTCCAGAACAAGGGGCCACAGTTTCAGAATAAGGGGTAGGCCATTCAGAACGGAGATGAGGAAAAACTTTTTCAGTCAGAGAGTTGTGAATCTGTGGAATTCTCTGCCTCAGAAAGTAGTGGAGGCCAATTCTCTGAATGCATTCAAGAGAGAGCTAGATAGAGCTCTTAAGGATAGCGGAGTCGGGGGGTATGGGGAGAAGGCAGGAATTGAGAATGATCAGCCATGATCACATTGAATGGTGGTGCTGGTTCGAAGGGCTGAATGGCCTCCTCCTGCACCTATTGTCTATTGTCTATTGTCCATTGAACAGCAGGGGATTTCTGACAAAGATGTTGTGTCTGTATTTAGACTGTCAAGAGCGTCTCGCCTGTTAAGAAGACCAAGCAGCTGATGAGGGGAAAGATCCTCAACAAGGAAGAGGCGGCTCTGGAACTGGACGTGCCAGTGGACGTGGAGTTTGCTTTCCCCAAGTTCTCCAGGTTTAAGCGTCTGAGCATCACATCTCCCAAAGACGCGGTGGCCATGAAAGGCGAAGGTTCGCTGAGACACCCCGAGGTTGAGGCCGAGCTTTCCCTGGGCGAGGGGCACGTCAAGGGCAAGAAGAAACGGCTCAAGCTCCCTGGTTTCCGGGCCAGCATGTCCGGCAAGATCAAGGATGAGGTCGGCTCGGATCCCAAGGAGAAGGCCGCCGTCTCGGTGACACCGCCCCGGGCGGTCGCGGCCAAGGACGCCAAGAGCGCAAAGACAAAAATCAAGATGCCTTCGTTTGACCTGTCCAAAAGAGGGATTCCAAGTGCAAAAGCCAAGGGCGGCCTGAAAGACTCTGGGAAAGTGAAAGTATCTACTGATGGGGAAACAGCAGAAGGCAAGTTGGTGCTGGGACTCCCATTGCAAGCTCCAAAGGTCGAACTAGATCTCGGTTTTTCCAAGGCAGATGTTGACGCCCATGGACCATCGGCTGAAGGGGAGGTTAAAGGACCCAGCTTTAAAATTAAACTGCCCTCGTTTACACGGAGGAGTGCGGAGGCGACGGATGTCGTTGATGCAAAAGTCAAAGCAGGAGGCAAGGCCGCGGGAGACGAGGTGGAAGGGCCGGAGGGCAGGTTTAAAATGGCCCAGATAGCAATGCCCACCATTGACATTGCTGTGCCGAAAATGAAACAGGTGGAGGAGGATGTGGCGGTGTCAGGCGTCGAGGTTGCAGTTGGCAGCCTTAAAACATTGTGTTTGGAAGGGAGGATGAAAGAACTCGCACAGAAGGCCACCACGTTTGACATTTCAGCTCCTAAGGTGCCAGATGTTGGTATCAGTCTCCCGAAAGCGTCGGTGGAGGTGTCTGGACAACGGGAGGCCCGGACTGGAAAAGTTGACATCCATTCCTCTAAAGTCACCGCTGAAGGACCCGAGGGGAAGATAAAGATACCCAAGGTGTCTCTGCCCGAATTTGGCATCTCGGCCAAGGGGAGGGAGGCGGTGGAAGCGGCTGGAGATGTTGCAGAACCTCTGTTGAAGATGCCAACGTTCGAGGTGTTCCTGCCCAAATTGAGACGTGGAGACGCGTCCCCTCCAACCACGGGGGTAGACGCGGCGGCATCTGGGCGGCACGTTTCCAAAGTTAACGTGGACATTAAGGGTCCCCCGCTGGAAGGCCCCGAGGTCAAAATGAAACTGCCATCGGTGAAAGTGCCGACCATTGACATCGCCGTGCCCAATGTCACACTCCCAGACATCAGGCTTCCGACGGGCAGAGCGGAGGTTACATCCGATGGGAAGACAACCAAGGGGGGAAAGCCGGGAGTCGGGGTCCAAGCGGCTGAATTGGGCGCCGAGGGCTTCGACCTGCAGCTGAAAATGCCAAAGGTGTCGCTGCCCAGTTTGCCGACCTGTGGGAAAGAGTTGGAGGTGGGTACGGCCGCTGGTGATGCCAAGACCATCATGTCCATGCCCAAATTTGAAATCGCCGTGCCGGGATTGAAAGGTGCCGACGCCGAGACTGGGGGCGAGGAGAGAGACACGGGCTTCAGTCTGGGTAAGTTGCCGAGTGTTAAGATGCCGAGCTTTGATATCTCTGCCCCCAAGGTGAAGGTCCCAGACATCAACGTTCACTTTCCGTCCGGTAAAGCAGAGGTTGACATTGGTGCCAAGGCTAGAGGGCCGAAAACTGGCGGCCAAGCGGCAGAGTCGAGCTCGGAAGGGTTTGATTTGCAATTCAAAATGCCCTCGGTTTCTCTGGCCACATTTGGCATGTCGGCCGGCGGGAAGGAAACAACATCTGATCCGAGCAGTGGCCAGGCCAAGGTGGACAGGAAGATGCCAGCCGTTGACTTGTCCGTGCTCAAGATGAAAGTGCCAGACGTCAACATCGACGTTTGCCTTCCCAAAGGAAAGGCGGGCGCTTCTGAAGGCGATGCCAATGTTCCTGTTGCCACCAAGTCGCCCAAGGCTACCGCTGGCGGCCAGGTAACTGCGCCAGGTGTCCAGGGACCCGAAGTCGCATTCCAGATCCCAAAGTTAGCGCTCCCAAAGTTCGATATCTCGATGAGGAGTAAGGAGGACGGAGGAGAAGTTGGGCTGGAGGACACGGGCAATGGACTGAAACTTAAGATGCCCAAATTTGAAGTTGCCCTGCCCAAAATGGGATCGGGTGATGTTGACGTGACTGGCCCAACAGTGAAGGCGGATGCCAAAAAGGAAACGAAAACTTCAAAGGAAAAATCTCAAGGTGAGGAAATGAAAGTGAAACTGCCTTCGATGAAAGTGCCGACCATTGATGTATCAGCTCTACAGGCCAAGGTGCCAGGGGTTGATATCAACCTGCCGTCATTGAAATCGCCTTTCTCTGCAGAAGGAGACTCCAAGGTTGGCCTCCAAGGCCATCCGTCCGTTGAAGGGCCCGATGCCAAAGTCAAAATGCTCAAAATATCACTCCCAAAATTTGGTTCCAAGGCCAAAGAGGAGATGGAGGTAAATGGCAACGTAGGGAAGGTTGAGCTGAAAGTGGCCCACCCGGAAGGCAAGGCTAAAGGGAAGGCCCTTGACTCCGGCGCCAAAGGCGTAGATGCCGATGTGCACGATATAAAGCTCAAAGGGAAAGAAGGCAGGTTTAAGATGCCAAAGATCAAGATGCCTACCTTTGGAACCACCAAAAAATACGAAGAGGACGCTGAGATTACACTGGGTGTAAAAGCCCCTGACACCAAGGCCAAACCAGGATCTTTGGATGCTGGTGCGGACGGGCCCGGCGCTAGGCTGCGGATGCCCAAAGTGCTGATGCCATCCATTGCGATCTCGGTGCCGGAGAGGTTAATGCCCAGGGCAGAGGTTGACGTGTCAGAGACGGATCTGATGACGTACGGAGGGGAGTTGAAGATTCCCAAAGTGACGGGCAAGGCGGAGGTGACCGATGCCGAGGGGAGGCTGACGATGCCGTCGGTGAAAATGCCGGCCCTTGGCATCTCAATGCCGAAGGTGAAAGCGCCCGAGGTTGACCTGGGTTTCTCCGGACGAGGCGCCGAGGGTGAAGCCGCGCTCATCGGCTCTCAGGCCGACGATGGGGCCTTCAGGCTCAAGATGCCCAAGGTGGGAATGCCTAAATTTGGGACGTCTAAGGACAAGGAAGCAGGGGGCGACTTGGAAGATGCCGGTGGCAAGGCAGAAGGTTTCACGGCAAGGTTGCCCAAGGTTGACATCTCTATGCCCAAAGTTAAACAATCGGATGCTGACATCGAGATGGACGCTTCTCTCATTGAGGTGGAGGGATCAGAGAGAAGGTTTAAGATGCCCAGTTTCACCTTACCAAAGATCTCACCACCAAATCTGAAAGCGCCGGAACTCGGTCTTGAATTCGGTTCGTCCAAAGACAAGCAGGCTTCTGGTGACACCAAAGTGGACGAAGAGGGACCGGGCGCTGAGTTCAAGCTGAAGATGCCTCAGGTGTCCCTGCCCAGTCTCGGGTTGTCTTCACCGGGAACCGGGACATCTCCGGGCGCCGACCCTCTCCCCGCGGAGAAATCTAAGGCCAAGTTGAAAGCAGAAGTGAAAACCCAACTGGAGGGAGGAGGGGTTGTGGAGGGACACGAAGACAAATCTCTGGGAGGGAGAATGAAGATGCCGACGTTTCGGATGATGATGTCGAGGGACAGGGAGGGGGAAGATGCGGCCGAGGCGGCCAAATCCGACACAGATACAGAGGGCGGCAAGTTGAAACTGAAGCTACCAAAATTTGGGATTTCCTCAAAATCGACCGAGGCGGAAGCTGACCTGGGGCAGGGAGGGTCTGACGGAAAGGTCAAGGAATCCAAATTGAAAATGTCCATGTTTGGTCTTTCTCTGGGGAAGGAGCAAACGGATGAAGTGGCGGGGACCGGGCAGGTAGAGAGGGACATGGATGCGTTCAAGGTGAAGATTCCATCAGTTACCATCGGAATCCCAAAGGTGAAAGGACCAGATGTTGACGTGGACATCAGTTACCCAAAAGGCAAGATCACTTCCATCGACCACGGAGCTAAAGGTGAGAAGAAGGATGGAAGGGCAAAAGGCGAGGCCCAGGCTCCGGTTACAAGCGCCGACGGGTCGGGGTCCGGGTTTAAATTGCCCAAGTTGACCATGCCTGATTTTGGCCTCACCGGGAGCTGCGGGAAAGAGGAGGATGGGGCATTGGCAGCGAAAGCCAAGGTGGCGGCGACGCAGGTGCGAAGGTCGAAGGTTGAGGCAGACGTGGGAGGCCCAGGAGTGGACAAGCTCCAGATGCTGAAGGGGATGATGCCCAAAGTGGAGATTGGCCTGCCCAAAGACGCGGGAGGAGGAGCCGAGATGGGAGAAGGTCGGAGGTCCGGTGGAGATGTGGTCAGTTCCACAATTATGTCCTTCAAGATGCCCAGCGTGGAAATCTCGTCACCAAAAACCGGCGACCTGTCCGCTGAAGGGGATATCAGAGGAGGCGGCGACATTGAGATGCGCTCGGCCGAGGGAAAAGCGGGTCTGAGTGAGGTTGATAGCGGGGCCCTTGAGCTGAATGTGCCCAAGGTCATGTTGCCTTTATTTGGGACCTCTAAGGAGAAGAGTCAAGAGGCACCCAGAGCTGGAACCAAAGTAGACATTAAAGGTCCGCAGGTTCAAGTGGACGCGGTGGGTGAATCAGAAGGCATGCTAAGCAAGCTGAAGGACAAGATGTCCAAAGTGGGATTGGAGTTACCCAAAGTCGCGCAGCAAGAGGAGGTGGGCTTGTCCATTGGCGTTGAGGGCAAGGCTCGGCCGGTCAAGGCTGACGCTGCCCTTGAGGGACCCGATCCCGGATCGAAAAGTGGGAAGAGCAGGATCTTCGGCTTCTCTGTCCCAAAGTTGCGGAGCCCAGAAGGACGCTTGGAAATTTCGTCTCCTCAGGCCAGGGACCGCAGCCGGTCTCCGGCGGCCAAGGGGAAGTCCAGGGCAAGTTCTCCGGAGATGGACTCCTCCTCAGAGGCCAAGCTGAGAATGGCCAGAGTCAAGATGCCCAGCTTTGACATCTCCTGGCCCAAGTCTAAGACCACGGAGTCGAACGGGGACGGGGAGGCGGACGATTCAACCAGGAGAGGAGATTGGGAGAGACAAAGTCCTCGGAAAAAGGGCACCAAGACCGAGGAGGTCGACAGCCCGGACAGTCCAGAGGGGAGGTCCAAAATGAAGCTAAAATTGCCACGAGTCAGTTTCACGCCGGTCAAATCTCCCTCGGTCAATGTAACCAGCGGGGAGAAGCCAGCGGTTCATGTCAACGGGGAGGGCGAGGGTTCGGGCAAGGTGGTCAAAATCAAGCTTCCAAAAGTCGAGTTCACCTCCCCATACCAGAAGACCAGGGAAGGCGACGCCGAGCTCAACCTTCAACTGGTCAGAACGGAGATGGCCCATTCCGACCAGTCCTTCGACACCTCCTCTCCCCGGGCAGACAGAGGGAATGCGAAAGGGTCGAAGATGAAAGGACCGAAAATAACCTTCTCCGGCTTCAAAAAGAAAGGCGGTGAAAAGGGTCCGTCAGACGAGGAGACGGAGATATCCTTAGTGACCTCCAAGGCCAGGACCGAGTTGGTTCTGCTGGACGCCGGTCGCACGAAGTCCAAAAGCCTACTAGGCTTCACCTCGGGTAAATCCAGAGAGCCGGTCCCGGGCAAGGAGTCCAAAGCCAAGAGCGACCAAGAGGCAGACAGCGAAGACAAGTCGGCGAAATTCAAGCTGCCTTCGTTGTCGCTGGGCAGCAAGTCGGCCACGTTGGAGTACGAGAACAACGTCGGGTGGGAGGGCGAGGGCGAGGGCGAGGCGCCGCGGCACTTTAAGCTTCAGATGCCCCGGGTGGGCTTCACCACGACCCAACAGGAGCAGGAGGAGTTGGTGGGGGAGATTGCTTCCGTGACTGTGTCCAAGGCCAAAAAGCAGCAGAAGGCCAGCATTTAGGAGCGGCCGTGAGAGACGGGTCAGAGACTGGACTGGTTGTCGTGGCTTCGCCCAACTTGCCAACACCCTCTTACACACACAAATATATATAAACATACACATATATAAAGAAGGGTCTCGACCCGAAACGTCACCCATTCCTTCTCTCCCGAGATGCTGCCTGACCTGTTGAGTTACTCCAGCATTTTGTGAGAAAATATACACATATATAAACATACAAATACTCACACCACACACGCGCACACACACACACATACATTCATACAAACATACATACATACACACACACATACATACACACATACATGCATACATACACACATACTTACATACATACATACATACATACACACATACATACACACATACATACACACATACATACACACATACATACATACATACATACATACATACATACATACATACATACATACATACATACATACATACATACATACATACATACATACATACATACATACATACATACATACATACATACATACATACATACATACATACAAACAAACACAAGATAGACATAAAAAGCTGGAGTAACTCAGCAACTCAGCGAGACAGGCAGCATCTCTGGAGAGAGGGAATGGGTGACGTTTCTCTCCAGAGATGCTGTCTGACCCGCTGAGTTACTCCAGCTTTTCGTGTCAATCTTCGGTTTAAACCAGCATCTGCAGTTCCTTCCTATACATATAAACACACATATGTAAAAGGACACACACGCACACATATTCATACATATAAATGTACACTCGCAGATTGACACGCACACATAAACTCACACACATACTTACACATTTCAACATACATACATTTATACTCTTATATAAACACACACAAATGCACACACTTATAAACACACACAGTTATATACACATATATAAATACACACAAGTGCACACAATTACAAACACACACATATAAACACACACACACATAAACACACAAGTGCACACATAAACACACACATATAAACACACACACACACACTTATAAACTCACACACATATAAACACACACAAGTGCACACGCTTACAAACTCACACACATAACACATATAAACACACACACACGGACTCTGCATTAACGGCGTTCTTGCATTTTAAGCATTGCCAGAGGAAGGTTTTAATATGTAGGAATTGAATGATGTTTGAAGCTGGACTGCCCCACGATGTAGTTCCACTAACAAGCCGCAGCAGAGGTTGCAGAGGCAACTGTTATGTGCCACTAAGCAACGTGCCCCCCCTCCCCACAACTGCCTCTCATCTGCTGCCTGCAAGCCGCGTTAGATTGGCAATTTTAGCAATAAAACATTATGGTCTTACTATGTTTCGCAGGGATTACAATAAGCGAGTGGGAGGGAGGGATGCACAGACGTGCGGTTGCGTTGAGAGGTGTCAGGGAGCAGAGTCTTGAGGAAGGACGAGGCAGTGGGGATCCCACACAGCCAGTGGGATGAAGTATTTTTACAGCGAGTTGCAGCGACTGGAGGAGGGGAGGGATGGATCAAGTGGAGTGGTCCGAGGGCCAATAGGTTCCATGGGGTAGTTGGCGAGTGACAGGGTCCCATGTGGAGATCAGGAGTGAATGGGTCATGGAGTCACAGAGTGATAGTGTGTGGAAACGTGCCCACACCGGCCAACATGTCCCAGCTACACTAGACCCACCTGCCCGCGTTTGCCCCCACTCCATTTAAACCTGTCATATCCATGTACCTGTCTGTTTCTTAAACACTGGAATAGTCCCTGCCTCAACGACCTCCTCTGGGAGTCCGTTCCACACACCCATTCACCTCCTAAGAAATGACTAGCGATGGAGTGGATCTTATGAGGTGATATATGTGAATCTGTTGGATAAGGTAATCGGCGTGACTGGATTTCATGATGTAATTGGATAATGAATAGATCCCATGTGGTGATCAGGTGAATATATCCCACAAGGTGATCATAGAAACAGAGAAAATATGTGCAGGAGTAGGCCATTCGGCCCTTCGAGACAGCACCGCCATTCAATGTGATCATGGCTGATCATCCAAAATCGGTACCCCGTTCCTGCTTTCTCCCCATATCCCTTGATTCCGTTGGCCCCAACTCTCTCTTGAATGCAGGAGCGGGGGAGTGAGTTGTGGGGGGTGAGCTGGGGGGAGGGGACAAGGGGGGCTGTGAGCTGTGGGGTGGGTAGGGATGGAAAGTGAGCTGAGGGGGAGACGGGTGGGGTGCTGGAGTGGGGGGTGAGCTGGTAGGAGGGGGAGGGCAGTGAGCTGTGTGGGCAAGTGGGCAGGGATGAGAAGTGAGTTGGGGGAGATGTGGGCAGGGTGTGGAGGGGGAGGTGCGGGAGTGAGCTGGACGAGTGGGCAAAGTGGGGGAGTGAGTTGGAATGAGCAGGGGAGGGGCAGGGTGGAAGTGTGTAGTGCAGGAGTTGGAGTGAGGAGTGAACAAGGAGCGAGCAGTGAGGGGAGGAATGGAGAAACATTGCCTGTTTCTCTCTCTGCAGATGTTGCTTGACCCGCCGAATATTCCCAGCAGTTTCCGTGTTTGTCCCATGGTGTTAGCCACTCAACCCAACCAACAGCGACAGATGTGAATGCATTTAGGGTTAGGCTCTGAAGAAGGGTCTCGACCCCGAAACGTCACCCATCCCTTCTCTCCAGAGACGCTGCCCGTCCCGCTGAGTTCCTCCAGCTTTTTGTGTCCATCTTGAATTTTCAACCAGCAGGTTCACAACCCATAATACAGATGTGTCACAGCGCCGGACACCCGGGTCAGGTGTCGTCTGTCTGTGTGGAGTTTGCACGTTCTCCCCCTGACCACATAGATTTCCTCCGGGTGTTCCGGCTTCCCTCTACATCCCAAAGACGTGCGGCTTTGTAGGCTAATTGTCCCTCTGTAAAATTCCCCCTATTGTGTAGGGGATGGACGAGAAAGAGGGGAATCACGTGGAACTAGTGTGAATGGGTGACCGATGGCCAGCACGGACTCTGTGGGCCGAAGGACCTGTTTCCACGCTGCGTCTCCCAATCAGGTCAAATGTGACCGTTCAAATGAAGAGCCAAAAGTGTCACTGAGAAATTAGTCCCCAGTCAACGAGGAACACAATAGGAGGAGGCCATTCGGCCCCTCAAGGCTATCCCATCACAATATTATCATAGCTGATCCGTCCCGGTCCTCAACGTTTCAGTCAGAGAGTTGTAAATCTGTGGAATTCTCTGCCTCAGAAGGCAGTGGAGGCCAATTCTCTGGATGCATTCAAGAGAGAGCTAGATAGAGCTCTTAAGGATAGCGGAGTCAGGGGGTATGGGGAGAAGGCAGGAACGGGGTAGGAACGGATTGAGAATGATCAGCCATGATCACATTGAATGGTGGTGCTGGCTCGAAGGGCCGAATGGTCTCCTCCTGCACCTATTGTCTATTGTCTCATTCAGTGCAACAAACACTAAATACACGGGCAACTATACATGGCGCAGCGGTAGAGCTACTGCCTTACAGCGCCAGAGACCCGGGTTCGATCCCGACTACGGGTGCTGTCTGTACGGAGTTTGTACGTTCTCCCCGTGACCTGCGTGGGTTTTCTCCGGGTGCTCCGGTTTCCTCCCACACCCCAAAGACGTGCAGGTTTTTTAGGCTAATTGGCTTGGTATCATTGTAAATTGTCCCGAGTGTGTGTGGGATAGTGTTAGTGTGCGGGGATCGCTGGTCGGTGCGAACTCGGTGGGCCGAAGGGCTGTATCTCTAAAACTAAAAAAAACACGAGTTCAATGTACAGCCACTGCCAAATTGTGCAGTCAACACCTATAACCAAGGATTAATTTCTATCCTAAAATCATACATGTTGCAGGTTTGAATTACACTGGGTTTTGACATCAGTGAGATTATTTTGTTAAAAGAGGTGCAGAAATAGAATTAGATTCCATCCTCTATGGCTTGCCAATGAAGGTAGGGTTAAGTGAGTTGGGACAGTGAGGTGGATTAGCCAGTCAATGACTCTCTCTACTGATCTCGGTTCTACCTGCCAGTTAGCTATTTTTAATTCTCTGCTTCCTTTGTCCATTAGCCACACTTCCCCAGAAGCCGCGCGATTAAAGCTAATTGATACTGGAATAATGCACTAAAGTTGTTCTTACATTGACTGCCGGGAGAGAATGGAGGATTTACCTTTGAAAAATGCAGCAATTTGCAGTGTCCTGTCCCCTGCAAATTCACCAAGATTGCTTCCTGCTTTTAATATTTTTCCGTGCAGAAAAAGTTAACCACTTTTGAAGTGTTGAAATTCTTTTAAGTGCCTTCTTTATAGATACGTTCTAGCAGTTGTTTAAGAGATATTTAATTCTCCGAGCTTAAAGATGTGGTGTCATCTCCAGATGTGGTCTCATTTCCAGATGTGGTCTCATTTCCAGATGTCTCATTCCCAGATGTTGTCTCATTTCCAGATGTAGTCCCGTTTCCAGATGTGGTCCCGTTTCCACATGTGGGTCTCATTTCCAGATGTGATCTCATTTCCAGATGTGGTATAATTTCCAGATGTAATATCACATCATTTATCTTGCTTCAGATTGGGGAAATGTGATGACTGTAATTTACCGCGCACGCACACGCACACGCACACACACAACTGAGAGAGATTGAAAGATATATATATATATATATATATATATATATATATATATATTGATATATATATATCAAACTCTCTCAGTCTCTATCATTCTCTCTCACATTCATTCTCTCAGTCTCTCTCGGTCTGTCTCTCTCTCTTTCTCTCTCTCCTCTCCCTCTCAATCTCTCTGTCTCTATCATTCTCTCTCACATTCATTCTCTCAGTCTCTCGGTCTGTCTCTCTCTCTTTCTCTCTCTCTCTTTCTCTCTCTTGTCTCTCTCTCTCTCTCTCTCTCTCTCTCTCTCTCTCTCTCTCTCTCTCTCTCTCTCTCTCTCTCTCTTTCTCTTTCCCATTGTCACATTCATAATGCAAGACACAACTCCAGCCATCGTTGTGCTAATGCCTCCCGTGCCTGCAAAGGGTTTGAAAGTAAGCTACCTTTTTAACGTCTGGAGGTGAGAAGCCTACTGCGAACTTAAGCTATGTCGATGTGACCGTGGAGAATTAGATATCCCTTGATACCATCTACTGATATACTTTTGATCTTGTGATTGTAACATGTAAACTTGTGTGGAATATATTTTTTAATGAATAATTTTAACCATGGATGGTAATAAAGATGAAAGAATGCTCACCCCTTTCCTGCAAGGTCTGGTTTTGTTCGCTGGGTCTTGAGTGGAGTTACTGCCTCGCAGCGCCTGAGGCCCAGGTTCGATCCTGAACTCGGGTGCTGTCGGTGTGGAGTTTGTACGTTCTCCCTGTGACCGTGTGGGTTTTCTTCGGGTGCTCCGGTTTCCTCCCACACCAGAGACATACAGGTTGTAGGTTAATTGGCTTGATTAATGTTGATTATTTTTTAATACTGTCTTTTTACTTATTTTTAATGTTGTCTTTTTACCTTACTAATGTCATTTTTAAAAATCTTATTTATCCTTGGAATATTACTGCTGAGGTGACCCGTTGTCTTGTCAAATACATGTCATTGTACCGTTGACCCTGTGCCAACCTACAAATGAAAAATAAAATTTATTATCATTATTAATTCTGTAAATTGTAAATTGTTTCTAGTTATGTAGAACAGTGCTAGTGTCAGTGATCTCTAAATCAGCGATCTCTAAAGTCTAAAACTTCTATTAAATCCCCTTCTTTCAATGGAAATGACCGTGACCCAAGCAGGAATTCAGCATCACAGTGGATTCCACCTCTTTGGTTCAAGATAGTGCAATAAGTGTTAAGAGATATAAACTTCGGCCCACTGCCTGCACTAACACTATCCTTCCTACACTGGCGACAATTTTGTACATGTTTTACACCAACTAACCCACGAACCTGTCGGTCTTTGGAGTGTGGGAGGGAAACGAAGTTCTCTGAGAAAACACACGAGGAAAACGTACACATTTCCATTCAGACAATTCCATACAAATGACCATACAGGTCAGGATGGAACCGGGTCTCTGGCGCTGTGAGGCAGCAACTCTACCGCTGCCTCTATGGGACATATCTATGGGACATATCATTTCAGTCAGAGAGTTGTAAATCTGTGGAATTCTCTGCCTCAGAAGGCAGTGGAGGCCAATTCTCTGAATGCATTCAGGAGAGAGCTAGATAGAGCTCTTAAGGATAGTGGAGTCAGGGGGTATGGGGAGAAGGCAGGAACAGATACATAATAACAGCTCGGAAGAATGATTACAATCATTCACTGGAGTTTAGATGGATGAGAGGGAATCTTATAGAGACATATAAAATGATGAAAGAACTGGACAAGCTAGATGTACGGAAAAAAATCCCAATGTTGGGGGAGTTCAGAACCAGGGCCCACAGTCTAAGAATAAAGGGGGGGCCATTTAAAACTGAGGTGAGAAAAAACTTTTCCACCCAGAGTTGGGAATGAATTTGTGGAATTCTCTGCCACAGAGGGCATTGGAGGCCAATTCACTGGATGAATTTAAAAGAGAGTTAGATAGAGCTCTAGGAGCTAGTGACTCAAAGGATATGGGGAGAAGGCAGGCACAGGGACCTGATTGTGGATGATCACAATGAATGACGGTGCTGGCTCAAAGGGCCAAATGGCCTCCTCCTGCACCTATTTTCTACATTTCTATTTTCTATGTTTCAAGCCATCCACAGTGTACAGATACAGGATAAATGGTGTGACGTTTACTGCAAGATAAAGCCACTCCTCATTATATTAGGCACCTCCCCTATACCTGCAAACTCTGGTTTCCCAGTGACTGGCACCTGATCATATGTTGGTCGCTTACTAACCTCATCTTGTCCGTTGGGCGGGAGTCTTGGGCTGCAGTGCTGGAATGTAGAGGTCACACTGCAGATGTCTCTGTGCCACGTCCTCTGTCCTCACCCACGTCCTCTGTTGTCGCCGGTCTTCAGCTGCCCTCTCTCGTGACCACGAGGAGCTTCTGTTATCCCTGCTTCAGATAGACAATAGACAATAGACAATAGACAATAGACAATAGGTGCAGGAGGAGGCCATTCAGCCCTTCGAGCCAGCACCGCCATTCAATGCGATCATGGCTGATCACTCTCAATCAGTACCCCGTTCCTGCCTTCTCCCCATACCCCCTCACTCCGCTATCCTTAAGAGCTCTATCCAGCTCTCTCTTGAAAGCATCCAACGAACTGGCCTCCGCTGCCTTCTGAGGCAGAGAATTCCACACCTTCACCACTCTCTGACTGAAAAAGTTCTTCCTCATCTCCGTTCTAAATGGCCTACCCCTTATTCTTAAACTGTGGCCCCTTGTTCTGGACTCCCCCAACATTGGGAACATGTTTCCTGCCTCTAATGTGTCCACCTCCCTAATTATCTTATATGTTTCAATGTGGGCATCTGAAGAGAAGGAGCAGGTGGTGAGGGCTTGGAGACTCCGCAAGAAGAGAGGGCGGAGCGGTAGAGCTGCTGCCTCACTACTCCATAGACCTGGGTTCGATCCACACCATGGGTGCTGTCTGTACCTGGTTTGTACGTTCTCCCCGTGACCTGTGTGGGTTTTTCCCCCGAGATCTTTGGTTTCCCCCCACCCTCCAAAGGCCTACAAGTTTGTAAATATAAAGTGTTGCTAGTGTGTGTAGGATAGTGTTAATGTAACGGGGATCACTGGTATGTGCAGATTTGGTGGGCCGAAGGACCTGTTTCAGCACTGTATCTCACACCTAAAATTAGACAATAGACAATAGACAATAGGTGCAGGAGGAGGCCATTCGGCCCTTCGAGCCAGCACCGCCATTCAATGTGATCATGGCTGATCATCCAGAATCAGTATCCAGTTCCTGCTTTCTCCCCATATCCCCTTGATTCCGTTAGCCCCATGTGCTATATCCAACTCTCTCATGAATACATCCAGTGAATTGGCCTCCACTGCCTTCTGTGGCAGAGAATTCCTCAGATTCACAACTCGTCACTTATGAAATATCCCTTATAATAATAATAATAATAATGCATTACATTTATATAGCGCTTTTCTAGAAACTCAAAGACGCTTTACATATTAGATATAACATACAAATAAATAAATAAACGAACAGAAAAGGAAGAATAAGGTGGAGCGCCGGTCAATGATTGAAGGCAGTGCTGAACAGGTGAGACTTCAGTGATGTTTTGAATGTGGTGAGTGAGGAGGAGTCTCTGACGGTTTGGGGTAGTGAGTTCCAGAGGGTGGGAGCAGCGATGGAGAAAGCCCTGTCCCCCCAGGATCTGAGTTTGGTCCGGATGGGGGGGGACAGGAGATTGGCAGCAGCAGAGCGGAGGGTGCAGGTGGGAGTGTGCCTGTGGAGGAGGTCAGTCAGGTAGGATGGGGCCAGGTTATGGACGGCTTTGCAGGTCATGAGGAAGATTTTGTACTGGATTCTGGGGGATGGGCAGCCAGTGGAGCTTGTAAAGGACGGGGGTGATATGGTCACGGATCGGGGAGTGGGTGAGTAGACGGGCAGCGGAGTTCTGGATGTATTGGAGTTTATTGATGATTTTTGAGGGTGAACCATAGAGGAGGCTGTTGCAGTAGTCCAGACGGGAGGTGATGAAGGCGTGGATGAGGGTTTCTGCAGCTGTGGAGGAGAGGGACGGACGGAGACGGGCGATGTTTTTGAGGTGGAAGAAGGCTGTCTTGGTGATGTGTTTGATGTGTTTGTCGAAGGAGAGGGTTTGATCAAAGATGATGCCAAGATTCCGGATGTGAGGGGAGGTGGATACTGGGAGACCGTCGATGTTGAGGGTGAAGTTGTGGGTGGATTTGGTGTGGGTTTTTGGTCCGATGATGACGATTTCGGATTTGTCACAGTTTAGTTTGAAGTTATGAAGTTATAGACAATAGACAATAGACAATAAGTGCAGGAGGAGGCCATTTGGCCCTTCGAGCCAGCACCACCATTCAATGTGATCATGGCTGATCATTCTCAATCAGTACCCCGTTCCTACCTTCTCCCCATACCCCCTGACTCCGCTATCCTTAAGAGCTCTATCTAGCTCTCTCTTGAATGCATTCAGAGAATTGGCCTCCACTGCCTTCTGAGGCAGAGAATTCCACAGATTCACAACTCTCTGATTGAAAAGGTTTTTCCTCATCTCCGTTCTAAATGGCCTAGCCCTTATTCTTAAACTGTGGCCCCTGGTTCTGGACTCCCCCAACATTGGGAACATGTTTCCTGCCTCTAACGTGTCCAACCCCTTAATAATCTTGTACGTTTCGATAAGATCCCCTCTCATCCTTCTAAATTCCAGTGTATACAAGCCTAGTCGCTCCTGTCTTTCAACATATGTCAGTCCCGCCATTCCGGGAATTAACCTAGTAAACCTACGCTGCACGCCCTCAATAGCAAGAATATCCTTCCTCAAATTTGGAGACCAAAACTGCACACAGTACTCCAGGTGCGGTCTCACTAGGGCCCTGTACATCTGCCGAAGGACCTCTTTGCTCCTATACTCAATTGTGAAATTCACCTCCGTGCACTCCTGATTTCTGGGCACTCGGAGTGGAGGGATGTGTGTCACTTTGAGGGAAGCCTGGTCTGTCTGTTCCTAATCCCCGGCTATTCACAGGTCCAGGCTATAACACTGCCTATAGGGCATGGAGGCTGTGGCAGGGATTGTCCAAGCGTGGGCCCAGATCGAGTGGACGTGGAAAGGATGTTTCCAGTAATGGGAGAATCTAGAACCAAAGGGCACAACCTCAGAATAAAAGGACATATAAAGGGTTAATAAATGGCAGCTGACACTCTGAGAGTCTGAGGAAGGCTGTGTTCTCCTGAGGAGGATTAAGAGAATTATCTCTGGGAAAATTGGGTTAATGCATGAGCAGCATTTGGATGGCTTTGGGTCTTCAAAGGATGAGGGGGAATCTCATTGAAACCTACCAGGTATTGAAAGGCCTTAGAATGGAGGTGGAGAGGATGTTACCATTCATGGGAGAGTCTAGAACCAGAGGGCACAGCCTCAGAATGAAAGGACGTACTTATAGAATGGAGACGAGGAGAAATTCTGTTAGCCACAGGGTGGTGAGTCTGTGGAATTCGTTGACAGCTGTGGAGACCAAGTCTCCAGGCATTTTTAAAGCAGAGATTGATAGATTCTTAATTAGCAAGGGTGTCAAAAGTTAAGGGGAGAAGGCAGGAGAATGGAGTTGAGAAGGAAAAATAGATCAGCCATGGTGGAGTAGACTTGATGGGCCGAATGGCCTAAATACGGGCAGTTGGCAGCCCTACTTGTCCTGAAAGCAAAAGAGGGTATAAATAGTTCAGGAAATGTCAGTAGCTGGTTCGAATTGTCATTGCTGGTTTGTCCACCCCTATCTCCCACAGCAGAAACCTCCCTCCTTGTCCGGGATGGACACAGTCCAGTTACCTGCTGCACAGAACGATGTCCATGGCCTCAGTCACGAGCAGTGTGCCTCCACCCATAAATCCCCTGTCATTTTCTCCCGACTGATACACAATAGATGTGCGGTCTCATTTCCGCGGGTCATTATTTCTGTTACTATTTGGAGAGAGAATCAGATACTTAGTTCCCCTCAGGGGACTGGGCCCTTACTCAAGTTCAGTCGGTAAGGTTGGAAGGAAAGTGTTGCTAAAAACAGCACATTGTTGAAAATTCGTGGACATATCATATTTGTTGTTTTGATGGCACTATGAATATAAAGAAAGACGTACACTTGATTGTATTGTATTTCCTGTGTATATTTTTAGATAACATCTTTTTTGAAATGTAAAGAATATATTTTTGTCCCATTGTATAAAATCATGAAAGGAATAGATCGGGTAGGGACACAGAGTCTCCTGTTCAGGGTACCAGGAGGACATAGGTTTAAGGTGAAAGGGAAAAGATTTAATAGGAATCTGAGGGGTAACTTTTTCACACAAAGGGTGGTGGGTGCATGGAACAAGCTGCCAGAGGAGGTAGTTGAGGCAGGGACTATCCTAACATTTAAGAAACAGTTAGGCAGGTACATGGATCGGACAGGTTTGGAGGGATATGGACAAAACGCGGGCAGGTGGGACTAGTGTGGCTGGGACATGTTGGCCGCTGTGGGCAGGTTGGGCTACAGGGCCTGTTTCCACACTGCATCACTCTATGACTCTATGAGAGATAGTCCATGGTGAGATACAGCACAGGAACAGGCTCTTCGGCCCATCGAGTCCATGCGGACCATCAACCACCCATTTATACTAACCCTATATTAATCCCATTTTTTTATGCTCCTCACATTCTCATCAGCTACCCCCAGATTCTATAAAAATGTTCAGTGCAAGATAAAGTGGGGTCGAGTCAGATGAAAGATATTTCGGTCTCCAATGAGGTAGATGGAACATCATGCGGCACGGTGGCGCAGCGGTAGAGTTGCTGCCTTACAGCGAATGCAGCGCTGGAGACTCAGGTTCGATCCTGACCACGGGCGCCATCTGTACGGAGTTTGTACGTTCTCCCCGTGACCTGCATGGGTTTTCTCCGAGATCTTCGAGTTCCTCCCACACTCCAAAGACGTACAGGTATGTAGGTTAATTGACTGGGTAATATGTAAAAATTGTCCCTAGTGTGTGCAGGATAGTGTTAATGTGCGGGGATCGCTGGGCGGCGCGGACTCGGTGGGCCGAAGGGCCTGTTTCTGCGCTGTATCTCTAAATCTAAATCTAGTGGAATCAAGGGATATGGGGAGAAGGCAGGCACAGGTTACTGAATGTGGATGATCAGCCATGATCACAATGAATGGCGGTGCTGGCTCGAAGGGCCAAATGGCCTCCATCTGCACCTATTTTCTATGTTTCTATGTTTCTATTCCACTTGGGAAGCAGAACCCAACAGTGTTGAATTCTCCATTGAATGCACCAATTTAAGGTCATCAAACAACAGATACCACTTCCCCTTATTGTCCCTAGTATGTGCAGGATAGTGTTAATGTGCGGGGATCGCTGGGCGGCGCGGACTCGGGGGGCCGAAGGGCCTGTTTCCGCGATGTATCTCTAAATCTAAAAATCTAAAAATCTCTCTGGTTGGTGATGGGATGGTTTAATTCCCTGATAACAGCTGGGAAGACTTTTGTAAACCAGCATCTGCAGTTCCTTGTTTCTTCAATGTGATTCTGCCGATCCAGTCCTCCCCTCATCTCCTCCTCTGCTCCAGTTCCCCATGGAGCTCAGTTTCACAGACGTCGTCATCGTCGTGGCGATCACTCGAGGTCGAGGATGATGGTCTACGTTCTGTTGTTTTTATGAACTCTCAGGTGGCTTATGAGTCCAAAGTTGAGCGATTGACTCAAGTATTCGCCGCTCATGTGCGGGGTCTTGACTAGGAGCTTCCGGCCGTCACGTAGCCTGCTTCCCTCGCCCTTCCCCCATCACCATAAGTCTTGAGTGAAGTTTTGTGCTGCTCACAGAATGAAACATAGACATAGAAACATAGAAACATAGAAAATAGGTGCAGGAGTAGGCCATTCGGCCCTTCGAGCCTGCACCGCCATTCAATATGATCATGGCTGATCATCCAACTCAGTATCCTGTACCTGCCTTCTCTCCATACCCCCCTGATCCCTTTAGCCACAAGGGCCACATCTAACTCCCTCTTAAATATAGCCAATGAACTGGCCTCAACTACCTTCTGTGGCAGGGAATTCCATAGATTCACCACTCTCTGTGTGAAGAAAAACTTTCTCATCTCGGTCCTAAAAGACTTCCCCCTTATCCTTAAACTGTGACCCCTTGTTCTGGACTTCCCCAACATCGGGAACAATCTTCCTGCATCTAGCCTGTCCAACCCCTTAAGAATTTTGTAAGTTTCTATAAGATCCCCCCTCAATCTTCTAAATGCCAGCGAGAAGACGCCTGTGCGTGCGTTTGTTTAATGTGTACTTGATGTTGCACTCCAGGAAGCACGCGATCCTTCATAAACCAATCAACTATTTCCAATGGCAAGGGAACCAAGATGATTGGAGTTGTTGCAGCCTTCATCCACCTTCACAGCCGTTGAGTTCAAGATAACTCCGTCCGCCATTGAGGTCTTGTACATTGGATCGTTCTTAGTCTGGACCCTCATCCTCGACCTTACCGCCATGGGCGGCCCTACCAGAAGCTCATGCTTCCAACGGCATCACTCTCGGAATCATGGGGGCATGCAGGCCTCTTCACCACGACAAGGTGAACCATCCGAAGAGGTTCACAGATGTACACCTTTCACAGATGTACCCACCTCCACCTCAACGATCCCCCATTGATCAGGCCTCCAGTGAGATGGAGAATCTTAAACATTCACTGTCATGATGATGAGTCATGATGTTGATATGCAAATATCGTGACATGTGTATCAGGTGACCGGAGAGCGGGAGACTGTGCTTGCTGTGTGTGCTGAGGGCTGCAAGGCCTGGAAGGTCGTAGTCGGGAGAAACAATAAACATAGAAACTAAGTAATGTAATCACCACGGATTGTGTCTGCTTCATTATTACACATCTGAGACACAGATGTGACATTCACCACCCATTGTGACAAGACATTTCTATCTACCTCGGTTTTAAATGGCCGGCCCCTTAGCTTGCAACGACATTACATCATTCAACACACTCCTGCTAATGGAATCATCTCCACAACCATGCTGTCAATGGTGGAGCCCATTGTGGCCTCCATCTTTGCTGGGTTATCGGTGCTGGCTCTGATTTGCTCATAACCTTTTCATACCTCTAGTTTCCCTCTCCCCTGACTCTTAGTCCGAAGGTGGGTCTCTACCTTAAACGTGACCTATTCATCTTCTCCAGAGGTGAGGAAGATGCTATGAGGTTGCAGGGTGACTTGGACAGGTTGTGTGAGTGGGCGGATGCATGGCAGATGCAGTTTAATGTAGATAAGTGTGAGGTTATCCACTTTGGTGGTAAGAATAGGAAGGCAGATTATTATTTGAATGGTGTCAAGTTAAGAAAAGGGGACGTACAACGTGATCTGGGTGTCTTAGTGCATCAGTCACTGAAAGGAAGCATGCAGGTACAGCAGGCAGTGAAGAAAGCCAATGGAATGTTGGCCTTCATAACAAGAGCAGTTGAGTATAGGAGCAAAGAGGTCCTTCTGCAGTTGGACAGGGCCCTAGTGAGACCGCACCTGGAGTACTGTGTGCAGTTTTGGTCTCCAATTTTGAGGAAGGATATTCTTGCTATTGAGGGCGTGCAGCATAGGTTTACTAGGCTAATTCCCGGAATGGCGGGACTGTCATATGTTGAAAGACTGGAGCGACTAGGTTTGTATACACTGGAATTTAGAAGGATGAGAGGGGATCTTATCGAAACGTACAAGATTATTAAGGGGTTGGACATGTTAGAGGCAGGAGACATGTTCCCAATGTTGGGGGAGTCCAGAACCAGGTGCCACAGTTTAAGAATAAGGGGTAGGCCATTTAGAACAGAGATGAGGAAAAAAAATTTCAGAGAGTTGTGAATCTGTGGAATTCTCTGCCTCAGAGGGCAGTGGAGGCCAATTCTCTGAATACATTCAAGAGAGAGCTGGATAGAGCTCTTAAGGATAGCGGAGTCAGGGGGTATGGGGAGAAAGCAGGAACGTGGTACTGATTGAGAATGATCAGCCATGATCACATTGAATGGCGGTGCTGGCATCGAAGGGCCGAATGGCCTACTCCTGCACCTATTGTTTATTGTCTATTGTGTTGCCTGACCCGTTGAGTTACTCCAGCCACTTTTTGTCTATCTTCATGCTGTCATGTCCCCACTGGCGTTTGTATGGTCTCAGTATGGTCTTCTTCTAAACCCCTAATATTACAGACCAAACTTGCTTAGTTTCTCTTGATAGAACAACCCTCTCATCCCAGGGATTGGCCCGGATGAATCTCCTTTGTACTGCCTCCAATGCAACTACATCCTTGTCTCTAGGTAAGAGGACCACAAGAGGATCTCCACACAAAGATGACCACCACTGCCTAGGGTAGGACTTGAACACGTACGACTCTTCATCAGATTCTAATCGACATAATGCAGAATTCTGCCTTAATTAAATCTCACTGGTCAAAATTTCTCCATGACCTCAACCTTTGCTGTAACCTCTTGCAATCCTATGTCTGCACTCCACCAATTCTGCACCACTCCTACTTTAACCCCATCCACCATCACCAACTGTGGTTAGTTTAGTTTGGTTTAGAGATACAGTGCGGAAACTGGCCCTTCGGCCCACCTGAGTCCATGCCGACCAGCGATCATCTGTACACTATTTCTATGCTACACACTAGGGACAATTTACAGAAGTCGATTAAACTAGAAACCTGTACGTCTTTGGAATGTGGGAGGAAACCGGAGCACCTGGAGAAAACCCACCTGGTCACAGGGAGAACGTACAAAGTCAATAGAGACAGCAGCCGTAGTCAGGATCGAACCCGGGTCTCTGGCGCTGTGAGGCAGCAACTCTACCGCTGCGCCACCGTGCTCTAAGCTCTGGAAATCCAATCAGGAAACACTTGAATTCTCTAATTCATTCCTGTCATCTTTAAAGCATCCAGCAAGCTTATTATCACCTTGTGTTGAATGTTGTCAGACAACAATCCACCAAAATGGCACTGTAGTGCAGCTGAAAGAGCAGCTGGTCAGGCCTCACAGTCCCAGAAACCTGGGTTCGATCCTGATCTCGGTGCTGTCTCTGTGTGGAGTTTGCACGTTATCCCAAAGACGTGCGGGTATGTGGGTTGTCTAGGAGAAATGCAGATGCTGATTTATACTGAAGATAGACACACAGTGCTGGAGCCACTCAGTCAGGCAGCGTCTTTGGAGAACATGGATAGATGACGTTTAGGGTCCGAGCCAAAATGTCATCTGTTCCTTTTTTCCAGAGATGTGTCCTGACCTGAGTTGCTCCATGTAGGTTAATTGGCCCTCTGTAAATTGCCCCTGGAGTGTAGGGAGTGGATGAGAAAGTGAGATAACAGAACCAGAATGAATGGGTGATTGATGGTCGGTGTGAACTTGATGGGCCGAAGGGCCTGTTTCCTTGCTGTACATCTAAACTCCAAATCAATCTAAACTAAAGCAAAAGAATTTGGGATGATTTCCCGTGTTGTGGTGATTCTCGTTTAAAGAGACATTTTTTCAGTTCAAATTCAAATTCAAATTCAAATTCAAATTCAAATTCAAATTCAAATTCAAATTCAAATTCAAATTCAAATTCAAATTCAAATTCAAATTCAAATTCAAATTCAAATTCAAATTCAAATTCAAATTCAAATTCAAATTCAAATTCAAATTCAAATTCAAATCCAAATTCAAATTCAAATTCAAATCCAAATCCAAATCCAAATCCAAATCTAAATCTAAATCTAAATCTAAATCTAAATTCAAATTCAAATTCAAATTCAAATTCAAATTCAAATTCAAATTCAAATTCAAATTCAAATTCAAATTCAAATTCAAATTCAAATTCAAATTCAAACTCAAATCGAAATTCTAATTCATATTCAAATCCAAATTCAAATTCAAAAAATTGAAAATAAGAAAAACAGCTGTCGATACTGGTAATCTTAAATAAAAACAGAAAATACTATAAATGCACTGTAGGTCAGGCAGCATCTGGAGAGAGGGAAACAGTCTGAACAGTTCAGGTTAAATACCCTAGTTCCAGTCTGAAGAAGGGTCCCAACCCAAAACATCGCTTGTCCAGGTTCTCCAGAAATGCTGCCTGACCCGCTCAGTTACTCCAGCAGTTTGTGTCTTTTCTTTTACCTCATAACTGAGGTGAGAAAAAATAAATTCACGCAGAGAGTTGTGAATTTGTGGAATTCTCTGCCACAGAAGGCAGTGGAGGCCAATTCACTGGATGAATTTAAAAGAGAGTTAGATAGAGCTCTAGGGGCTAGTGGTCGGCATGGTGGCGCAGTGGTAGATTTGCTGCCTTACAGCGAATGCAGCGCCGGAGACTCAGGTTCGATCCTGACTACGGGCGCTATCTGTACGGAGTTTGTACGTTCTCCCCGTGACCTGCGTGGGTTTTCTCCGAGATCTTCGGTTTCCTCCAACACTCCAAAGACGTACAGGTATGTAGGTTAATTGACTGGGTAAATGTAAAAATTGTCCCTAGTGTGTGTAGGATAGTGTTAATGTGCGGGGATCTCTGGGCGGCGCGGACTCGGTAGGCCGAAGGGCCTGTTTCCGCGCTGTATCTCTAAATCTAAATCTAGTGGAATCAAGGGATATGGGGAGAAGGCAGGCACAGGTTACTGAATGTGGATGATCAACCATGATCACAATGAATGGCAGTGCTGGCTCGAAGGGCCAAATGGCCTCCACCTGCACCGATTTTCTATGTTTCTATGTTTCTATTCCACTTGGGAAGCAGAACCCAACAGTGTTGAATTCTCCATTGAATGCACCAATTTAAGGTCATCAAACAACAAATACCACTTCCCCTTATTATAAATACACCTATTTCTCTTCCTTTCCTCTTCTTCACCTTCCTTTCCACCTATATTCTCTTGCGTCATTTTTCACGCCTGCTCTATCCTTATTTCACAATTTTTGTCTTTACAACTCTGGTCTATGTCCAACCATTTGCTAATGAAACCCCCCTCTCACCTGTATCGACCTAACACTGGATAGTCTTTGTCCCACCCTATCATCTGTTCCAGCATTCTCCCCCTCCCCCCCACCCCCCCCCACTTCACTACAATCAGTCTGAAGAAGAGATCCTTCCCAAAACATCGCCTATCCCTTCTCCAGAGATGTTGCCTGACCCACTGATTCACTCTAGCACTTTGTGTCTTGTTTTGTAAACCGGCATCTGCAGTTCCTTGTGTTTTTGGAATTCTTTACCCAAGAAATGGTGGACATTTTAGTCATTGAGTATACTCAAAGCAAACATTGATGACCAAAAAAGTGTTTACTGTGGGACATATTGGAGTTACAGTAATTCCTGGGCTATCATTGTTTACTTTCTGGGGCAAAGAGATCGACTGGCAATCATTAAAAATTGTCATATGGTTAAAAGATGCTTAATATGATATTAACAGACTTAGTCATCATTGGCGGTCACTCGAAGCGAGTATGACTGTCTTCTTAGGCCGCCTGTGCGTGACTTTGTTTAACGTGGGGAGACTGGTGCACAGACAGCCACCACACGGTCCTAGACAGATCTGGGTCGGGATCCAGTGGCATGGAGTCCAAGACAACCGGGGACCCTTTTCTGCTGCAGCCTTCATCCGCCTTCCCAGCCGTTGTGACGCTCCACTAAAGTCAGCCGTCATCCTCCCTGTTCCACGGTTGAGGTCTTGGTTGGATTGCTCTTTGTCAGGGACCTCCCCCTCGACCTTACCGCCATGGGTGACCCTACCAGGAGCGTAGCTCCATGCGGCATCGCTCTCAGGATCTCAGGACCACACGAGCTTCTCCACCACGACAAGGTGACGATCCGCGGAGAAGTCAGACTTAGTATTGCAGGCTCACTGGTAAGTAACGTAGAGTTAGTGCAAATTATGTGGAGTTGAAGGCTGAAATTACATTTCTGTGAAGTTGGCAGTAGGCAACACAATTAGAAATTATCATGGCACGGAAGCAGGCCATTCCACCCATCAAGTTTGCGCTGGCCCCTTGAATTGTAATCTATTCAGCCCTAATTCTACTTCATTTCCCTGCCGTCCTAGGAGGTATCTATCCAATTCCCTTTAGAAAGTCTTACCAATGGGTTCAACACCAATGGAAAGATTTGTAGGAGGATTCCCATTTCCTGGAAATCTGTTATTGAAAGTTGCTGGCCAATTGAACAGCAGCAAGCAACGTCAGAGCTGTCAGTACTTCCACAAAATCTGGTGGAACGAATTGATCGAACCTCTTACCTCAAAAGAAACATTCCCACAATCTCCGTCGGTCTTGCTTGGCAATGGTTACAGTGATCTGGGCATGAACATGTCCTGGCCAATACTAGAGGGTGCAACTGTGTTGAAGTGACTTGGAAACTCCGTCCATTGAAGGAGGTGGAATCATCATATTGGAGCTGGTCCATGTGTAAGGGTTCCTCAAGCTCTGAGACTCTCAGACAGCGACCCCAGAGCCTGGTTTGGTAACAATGACCCCCCCCCATTGTTACACCCTAAACCTTCTATTGTTGGATACCAGTTGGTTGGGGGCAAGGCAAGAGGGTGAGGGTGAGGGCCAGAAGATCCCTGAAGATGTCTGTCATCCATTCTGAAACAGACACTTATGATATAATTCAGATCTTGGGCAAGGGGACCTTTGGTGAAGTTGCGAAGTGTTGGAAGAGGAGCACCGGCCATTTTGTGGCCATCAAGATCCTCAAAAGTGATTCATACCGTGCGCGAATCATCAAGAACGAGCTGAAGATGTTGAGGGTGTTGGGAACAGTGGATCCTGATCAATACCACCTAATCCGATTCTTTGAGTGCTTCCATGATGACATCAAGTCGTACTTGGTGTTTGAGCTGATGGAGCAGAACATCTTTGAGTTTCAGAAGGAGAACAACTTTGCCCTCTTGCCAGCCAGGCACATTCGGACTGTTACCACCCAGGTCCTTAGTGCCCTCCAGAAGCTGAAGGACCTGTCAATCATTCACGCTGACCTCAAGCCCGAGAATATTATGATCATAGATCAGAAGCGGTTCCCTTTCCGCGTGAAAGTGATTGATTTTGGATCTGCAAGCATATTTCACGAGGTGCGGTATGTCAAAGGTAGGATTAAGGTCATAAGGTCATAAGTGATAGGAGCAGAATTGGGCCATTCGGCCCATCAAGTCTACTCCACCATTCAATCATGGCCGACCTATCTCTCCCTCCTAACCCCATTCTCCTGCCTTCTCCCCATAACCCCTGACACCTGCACTAATCAATAATCTATTTACAGTATCTGCCTTAAAAATATCTATTGACTTGGCCTCCAAAGCCTTCCATGGCAAAGAATTCCACAGATTCACCACTCTCTGACTAAAGAAATTCCTCCTCATCTCCTTCCTAAAGGAACGTCCTTTAATTCTGAGGCTATGACCTCCAGTCCGAGACTCTCCCACTAGTGGAAGCATCCTCTCCACATGTGTGCTTCGAGTGTACTACTGACCTCAAGCCTGTTAGAACAGGCCCCCAATCTAAGTGACAAACCTGGCTGGTGTACCACTTTGGTCATGGCAACCGTTCACCCAACCAAGGAAGTATTTCCATGTGCTTTCCAACAAAAACAACTTGGTTTTAGATAGTGCCATAAATAGAGCAAGACAAAAATCACAGGATATTTCCCAAGAGCCTCGTTAAATAAAACAACAACAACAATGTAAGGAGATATTTGGATATGTACTAACTTGGACAAAGATGTAGGTTCTAAGCAAGATCTGAGAGGAACAACTGAGGATAGAGAGTTGGAGAAGTTTAAGAGGGGTAGATTCGGAGTTCAGGCATCCAATTCAATTCAATTCCCAATTTAATTAAATCCCAATCCAGAAAATAACATTCAGAAACCATTTCAAGGATTGTCCTTTCGTCAGAAGTTTAAGGGTGGGGATCTCAGTGGGTTGCAGGCCCAGGAGATTTGGGGAAGTGCACGCCCTGGGAAAATTTGAAACCAGTAACGGGAACCATAAATTTTAAACATAAGCACCTTCATGCCTCCTCACAATACAGCTCACCCCCTCCATGACACACTGATCAACCTGAGGAGCACCTTCAGCAACAGACAGGTTCCACCGAGATGCAGCACAGAACGCCACAGGAGATCCCAAATCCTAGACTTTCCACTCGTCTCTTTAATTCCATGTTTCATGTATGTGAAACACTGTGCTTTAAGACAGTTGGCAGACCAATTTCTCTCCTGTGATCAATAAAGTTCTATCGTATCGTATTGTATCGACGAAATGAGCTCACTTCATCTCCCTCCGTCCCATCACTTTACCCGTTCCAATCTCTCCTTCCTCTTTCAATGCCAGATTGATTCCTGGGATGGCAGGACATTCATATGAAGAAAGACTGGATAGACTGGATAGACTCGGCTTGTACTCGCTGGAATTTAGAAGATTGAGGGGGGATCTTATAGAAACTTACAAAATTCTTAAGGGGTCGGACAGGCTAGATGCAGGAAGATTGTTCCCGATGTTGGGGAAGTCCAGAACAAGGGGTCACAGTTTAAGGATAAGGGGGAAGTCTTTTAGGACCGAGATGAGAAAGTTTTTTTTCACACAGAGTGGTGAATCTGTGGAATTCTCTGCCACAGAAGGTAGTTGAGGCCAGTTCATTGGCTATATTTAAGAGGGAGTTAGATGTGGCCCTTGTGGCTAAAGGGATCAGGGGGTATGGAGAGAAGGCAGGTACGGGATACTGAGTTGGATGATCAGCCATGATCATATTGAATGGCGGCGCAGGCTCGAAGGGCCAAATGGCCTACTCCTGCACCTATTTTCTATGTTTCTATGTTTCTATGTTTCTAATGCAACTAATAGAACCTTACAGCACAGAAGCAGCCTTTTGGCCCATCATGCCAATACTGATTATCAAGGATCACTCTGAAGAAGGGTCTCGACCCGAAACGTCACCCATTCCTTCTCTCGCGAGATGCTGCCTGACCTGCTGAGTTATTCCAGCGTTCTGCATCTACCCTGATTATCAAGGAGCTATCCTTACTAATTCCATGTGCCAGCACTCTGTCTGAGGCTTACTATGACTTGGTGATTCAAGTCCTGATCCAGATTCGGAGGGGAAGGAACTGCAGATGCTGGTTTATACCGAACATGGACACAAAATGCTGGAGTAACTCCGTGGTTCTCTGGCGGGATCTCTGGAGAGAAGGAATGGGCGACGTTTCGTGCCGAGACCCTTCTCCCGAAACATCACCATAGACAATAGACAATAGACAATAGGTGCAGGAGGAGGCCATTCGGCCCTTCGAGCCAGCACCACCATTCAATGTGATCATGGCTGATCATTCTCAATCAGTACCCCGTTCCTGCCTTCTCCCCATACCCCCTGACTCTGCTATCCTTAAGAGTTCGTTCCAGCTCTCCCTTGAATGCATTCGGAGAATTGGCCTCCACTGCCTTCTGAGGCAGAGAATTCCACAGATTCATCACCCACTCCTTCTATCCAGAGATGCTGCCTGTTCCGCTGAATTACCAGAGTATTTTTGGGTCTATCTTCTGATCCAGAATCTGCTTGCACTAATCAAAATCAATGTAACCTGCAGGTCAAATCTTATGCGAAAAGCGATGCAGAAGATTGATTCTGTGAATATAAAGACATTTTGACTGAGTGAAATGGGGAAAAATATTTGTAGCTCAGGTTGGGGACTTAGCTATCGGAGTAATGTATAGAGTGGCAGAGGGGAAGTTTCACTTCGTGAGTGGTGGGAAAAGTCTGTGATTACCACCGGAAAATGTGGAGAGAGATTGAGAGAGATGTAGTTGGAATGTTTTACAAGAGAGCAGGGCAGGACTGGTGAATCATTCAGGAATGTGCAGCGGTGGCAGTAATGTGGCAGTGGGAAGAGCTTCTGACTGATTCCAGAGTACAGGAATTCCCATGGGGAATAGTTTAGTGTGGTTTAGAGATACAGCGCGGAAACAGGCCCTTCAGGCCCACTGAGTCTGCGCCAACAGCGATCATAAGATCATAAGTGATAGGAGTAGAATTAGGCCATTCGGCCCATCAGGTCTATTGCACCATTCAATCATGGCTGATCTATCTCTCCCTCCTAACCCCATTGAGGGCGTGCAGCGTAGGTTTACTAGGTTAATTCCCGGAATGGCGGGACTGTCGTATGTTGAAAGACTGGAGCGACAAGGCTTGTATACGCTGGAATTTAGAAGGATGAGAGGGAATCTTATCGAAACATATAAGATTATTAAGGGGTTGGACACGTTAGAGGCAGGAAACATGCTCCCAATGTTGGGGGAGTCCAGAACCAGGGGCCACAGTTTAAGAATAAGGGGTAGGCCATTTAGAACGGAGATGCGGAAAAACTTTTTCAGTCAGAGAGTTGTAAATCTGTGGAATTCTCTGCCTCAAAAGGCAGTGGAGGCCAATTCTCTGAATGCATTCAAGAGAGAGCTAGATAGAGCTCTTAAGGATAGCGGAGTCAGGGGGTATGGGGAGAAGGCAGGAACGGGGTACTGATTGAGAATGATCAGCCATGATCACTTGAATGGTGGTGCTGGCTCGAAGGGCCGTATGGCCTCCTCCTGCACCTATTGTCTATTGTCTATTGTCTATTCTCCTGCCTTCTCCCCATAACCTCTGACACCTGTACTAATCACGAATCTATCTATCTCTGCCTTAAATATATCCATTGACTTTGCCTCCAGAGCCTTCTGTGGCAAAGAATTCCACAGATTCACCATCTGTGACCGTCTTATACACTAACCTACACACACTAGGGACAATTTTATAACTTACCGAAGCCGATTTACCTACAAACCTGTACGTTTTTGGAGTGTGGGAGGAAACCGGAGCACCCAGAGAAAACCCACGTGGTCACAGGGAGAACGTGCAAACTCCATACAGACAGCGCCCGTAGTCAGGATTGAACCCGGGTCTCTGGCGCTGTGAGGCAGCAACTCTACCGCTGAGCCACTGCGCTGGCCTTGTTTGGAGTTTAGAGTACTTCAGAGTTGATGTAACACTATGGTAGACACAAAATGCTGGAGGAACTCAGCGGGTCAGGCAGCATCTCGGGAGAGAAGGAATGGGTGACGTTTCGGGTCGACCCGAAACGTCACCCATTCCTTCTCTCCCGAGATGCTGCCTGACTCGCTGAGTTACTCCAACATTTTGTGTCTAACTTCGATTTTAACCAGCATCTGCAGTTTTTTTTCCAACACATGATGTAACTCAATGATGGCCAGCACCATTGCTCTGGTGGTAGAATTGCTGCCACACAACGACCCAGGTTTGATCCCGACCTCCGCTGCTGTCCGTGTGGAGTTTGTACGTTCCCACCGTTCCTCCGGGCGCTCCACCTTCCTCCCACATTCCAAAGACGTGCGGGTTTCAAGGTTAATTGGCCCTCTGTAAATCTCCTTCGTTTTGCTGACATTGAGGGTAAAGGTTGTTGTCTTGGCACCGAGTCGCAAAATTCTCGACCTCCTCTCTGCTCTCCGTCTCGCCATTACTCCATATCTGACCCTCGACAGTGGTGTCATCTGCAAACTTGGAGATTGATTTATTCACAAAATGCTGGAGTAACTCAGCAGGTCGGGCAGCATCTCGGGAGAGAAGGAATGGGTGACGTTTCGGGTCGAGACCCTTCTTCAGACTGATGTCAGGGGGGGCGGGACAAAGGAAGGATATAGGTGGAGACAGGAAGATAGAGGGAGATCTGGGAAGGAGGAGGGGAAGGGAGGGACAGAGGAGCTATCTAAAGTTGGAGAAGTCGACGTTCGTACCACCGGGCTGCAAACTGCCCAGGCGACTTGAGTCTGAAGAAGGGTCTCGACCCGAAACGTCACCCATTCCTTCTCTCCTGAGATGCTGCCTGACCTGCTGAGTTACTCCAGCATTTTGTGAATAAATACCAGCAGAAAGACAATGATTACAATCGAGCCATTTACTGTGTATAGATACATGACAAGGGAATTACATTTAGTGTAAGCTAAAGCCAGCAAAGTCCGATCAAGGATAGTCCGAGGGTTATCAATTAGGTAGATAGGGCTATAGTTCTGGACTGCTCTCTAGTTGTGATAGGATGACTCATTTGCTATGCACACCCTATCCCGCTGTGTGCTATCAAGTCAGCGTAAAGACTATACGTGTTTACAATCAAGCCATTCAGAGTGTGCTGATGCAGGATAAAGTTGTATAACATTTAATGTAAGATAAAGTCCGATTAAAGATCATTCAAGCCAGGTCTCCAATGAAGTAGGTCGGAGGTCAGGACCTCTCTTCAGTTGGTGAGAAGGCGGTTCAGTTGCCTGATTATAGCTGAGAAGAAACGGTTCTTGAATCTGCAGGTGTGTGTTTTCAAACTTCTGTACCTCTTGCCTGAAGGGAGAGGGGAGAAGAGGGGATGAGACTGGTCCTTGATTATGTTGGTGGTCTTGCTGAGGCAGCGTGAAGTGGAGATGGAGTCAATGGAAGGGAGATAGACACAAAAAGCTGGAGTAACTCAGCGGGTCAGGCAGCATCTCTGGAGAGAAGGCATGGGTGGTGTTTCGGGTCGAGACCCTTCTTCAGACTGGTAAGGGATAAGGGAAATGAGAGATATAGACGGTGATGTGGAAGGATAAAGAACAATGAATGAAAGATATGCAAAAAAAGTAACAATGATAAAGGAAACAGGCCATTGTAAGCTGTTTGTAGGGTGAAAATGAGAAGCTAATGCAACTTGGGTGGGGGAGATATAGAGAGAGAGGGAATGCTGGGCCTACCTGAAATGAGAGAAATCAATAATCATACCACTGTGTTGTGAGCTGCCCAAGCGAAATATGAGATGCTGTTCCTCCAATCTGCGTTTAGCCTCACTCTGGCAATGGAGGAGACCGAGGACAGAAAGGTCTGTGTAGGAATGGGAAGGAGAATTAAAGTGTTTGGCAACCGGGAGATCAGGTAGGTTCAGGCGGGCTGAGCGAAGGTGTTCCACAAAACAATGGCCCAGTCTGCGTTTGGTCTCCCCGATGTATAAGAGTCCACATCATGAACAGCGGATACTGTAGATGAGGTTGGAGGAAGTGCAGGTGAACCTCTGCCTAACCTGAAAGGAATGTCGTGGACATGCTGAACTTCCTAAGGCTTCTAAGGAAGGGGAGATGTTGGTGTGCTTTTCAATGTAAATGACCAGGGGCGACAATCCAGGACAAATTGCTGGTGATATTTATTCCTCAGAACTTGAAGCTATCAACCATCTTTACTTTGGCGCTGTCAATGTGTACCGAGGTCTGCGTGAAAAACCTACAGGGTTGGACAGTTCCCCCCACACCTACCTCCGTTGTCCTTTGTGGTGGCAGAGCTCGGGGGCTCGCGAGGTGCTGCCAGGGTCTCCTGAGCAAGCAACAGCGTTGTGCGTTGTGTGTGCACAGCCCACACTGCAACCTCTGTGCACCAGAGCTGGAGGGAATGAATGCTTGGCATAGTTGACGTGGTGCCAAGCAAGTGGGCTGCATTGGTGACGGGCTTCTTGAGAGTCATCAGAGATGCAAGTAATGAGAAAAATGGAAAGTATTCCATCGCATTCCAGGCATGACTGCGGATGGAGGAGAAGGTTCCGGGCTGTCAGGAGGTGAGTCTCTCACAACACCATGGTGGTTAACTGGTGGCCCAGTGGTTTCTCTATGGTCACATGTACCAGGTACAGTGAAGTACATTTATCGCACACAGCCATTCTTTCTGGTTCCCATATCTAATGATGTTTAAACTTTGCACTGGATTCAGTTCGGACACAATTTCATCATCCAAATTTTCCTCATTTCTGGGAGAGGTTAATGAATTGCAGATGCTGGTTTATTCCAAAGATAAACACAAAGTGCTGGAGTAACTCAGCAGGTCAGGCAGCATCTCTGGAGTAAAAGACCGAAGAAAGGTCCCAACCTGAAAAGTCACCTATCCATGTTCTCCAGAGATGCTGCCTGACCCGCTGAGTTACTCCAGCAGTTTGTGTCCTTTTGTGCATCAACCAGCAATGTTTGTTACCACTAGTTATACAATGATAATACCGTACTTGGTTATAGTGGACAATCGGCAATAACAGACTTCCC
This sequence comes from Rhinoraja longicauda, assembly GCF_053455715.1. Taxonomy (NCBI): domain Eukaryota; kingdom Metazoa; phylum Chordata; class Chondrichthyes; order Rajiformes; family Arhynchobatidae; genus Rhinoraja; species Rhinoraja longicauda. Next base: position 9,548,522 of record NC_135993.1, read on the forward strand.
TAGAGACTTCCCTAGAGTCCATTTTAGTCCATTTTAGTTTAGTTTAGTTTAGAGATACAGCGCGAAAACAGGCCCTTTCGGCCCACCGGGTCCGCGCCGACCAGCGATCCCCGCACACTAACACTACCCTATACCCACTAGGAACAATTTTTACATTTACCAAGCCAACTAACCTACAAACCTGTACGTCTTTGGAGAGTGGGAGGAAACCGAAGATCTCGGAGAAAACCCACGCAGGTCACGGGGAGAACGTACAAACTCCGTGCAGACAGCACCCGTAGTTGGGATTGAACCCGGGTCTCCGGCGCTGCATTTGCTGTGGCGGCAACTCTATCGCTGCGCCACCGTGACCGCCCTTATAACGAGTGTTTACTGCAACACTAAACATAAATAGCTAAAGAAATGTTAGGCTGGGAATGGGCCCACACTACAGACTGGGGAATGGAAAATTAATGCTGGCTTTGCCAATGACGTCTAATCCTGGCTAGCCTTCCAACAAAAACAGGGAAACGACATAAATGTTCTCCAAGTTTCTTCAGTTTAGTTTTCAGGAAATTGATTTGACGTTAAAATAATCTGACATTTGAAGCTGAGATACAAAAATAGAGGAAGATGCAAATTGATTTATTCACAAAACGCTGGAGTAACTCAGCAGGTCAGGCAGCATCTCGGGAGAGAAGGAATGGGTGACGTTTCGGGTCGAGACCCTTCTTCAGATGCAAATTATTTTGTTAACGAGGATGAGAAAGGATCAATGGATACACAAGGAACTGCAGATGCTGGTTTACAAAAATAGACACAAAGTGCTGGAGTAACCACACGGGTCAAACAGCATCTTAGTTTTTAGTTTAGAGATACAGAGCGGAAACAGGCCCTTCGGCCCACCGAGTCCATACTGACCAGCGATCCCCGCACACTAATACTATCCTACACACACTAGGGGAAATTTACATTTTTTATACCAAGCCGATTAACCAGCAAACCTGTACGCCTTTGAAGAGTGGGAGGAAACCGAAGATCTTGGAGAAAAACCCACGCAGGTCACGGGGAGAACGTACAAATTCCATACAGACAAGCACACGTTGTCAGGATTGAACCCGGGTCTCCGGCGCTGTAAGGCAGTAGCTCGAAGCCCACTGCACCTCTGGAGAACGTGGATAGCTGATGAACCTCTGAAGAAGGGTCACGACCAAAAACCCAAGTTCATGCTCTAAAAGGACCTATTTATGTTCTCCAGCTTGACTCAGTTGCCTGACCTGCTGAGTAACTCCAGCACTTTATCATATCATATCATATCATATCATATATATACAGCGTGGAAACAGGCCTTTTCGGCCCACCAAGTCCGCGCCGCCCAGCGATCCCCGTACATTAACACTATCCTACACCCACTAGGGACAATTTTTACATTTACCCAGCCAATTAACCTACAAACCTGTACGTCTTTGGAGTGTGGGAGGAAACCGAAGATCTCGGAGAAAACCCACGCAGGTCACGGGAAGAACGTACAAACTCCTTACAGTGCAGCACCCATAGTCAGGATCGAACCTGAGTCTCTGGCGCTGCATTCGCTGTAAAGCAGCAACTCTACCGCTGCGCTACCGTGCCGCCCTTTATGACTTTTTATTTGGAGAGAATAAAACCATCAGGCAGCATAACACAACACAATACCAAACTTAACTACGGACTTCTATGCATCGCCTTTAGTTGCACTTTGAGTTTATTTATCCACCAGTATTGTGGATATTAATTTAGTGCATTTGTGTTTATTATGTATTATCTATGTGTATCATGTTTACGGGCCTGTCATGCTGCTACAAGTTGGAAGTTAAACATTCTGTTCTCCTTACACATAACAATTACACACTCTTGTAAACTCCTAGTCTGGAAGGAATGCATTTGTGCACATTAAAATAAGTTAGCCAAGTAACAACCTTTGACAGATAGTTGAGCAGATTAGAGGACGGCAGATTAGGGTGGCACGGTGGCGCAGTGGTAGAGTTGCTGCCTCACAGCGCCAGAGACCCGGGTTCGACCCTGACTACGGGTGCTGTCTGTGCGGAGTTTATAAACATAGAAACGTAGAAAATAGGTGCATGAGGAGGCCATTTGGCCCTTCGAGTCAGCACCGCCATTCATTGTGATCATGGCTGATCATCCACAATCAGTAACCCGTGCCTGCCTTCTCCCCATATCCCTTGATTCCACTAGCCCCTAGAGCTCTATCAAACTCTTGTACATTTTCTCCGTGACCTGCGTGGGTTTTCTCCGGGTGCTCCGGTTTCCTCCCACACTCCAAAGATGTGCGGGTATGTAGATTAATAATCTTCGGTAAAAAAAATTACAAATTGTCCCGAGAATGTAGTATAGTGCTTGTGTATGGGGTGGTCGTTGGTTAGCACAGACTTGGATGGCCGAAGGGCCTGTTGCCGTGCTGTATCTCTCAAGTCTAACAATGTAATGATGTGGTCCCTATGTTTAGAAAGAGAGGCAGGTTTACTCCAGTTGAACGTTACTAGTAAGAAAATTAATGGAGTCTTTAAGAAGGCGTATAGGAACTGCCTTTCAAGTTTTCTCCCACCCACGACAAACAATCCTGAAGAAGGGTCCCAACGCGAAACGTCGTCTATCCATTCCCTCCACAGATGCTGCCTGAGCCGCTGAGTTTCACTGAGTTTTGGCTCGAGACCCCAGCACATGTGCCTCCATTTTACTGCTCCCCTGTGAGACCTTCTCAACGTGTGCCTGCTTGGAAGATGTTCCCTTCTTCTGTGAGAGGTTCCCCTTGAACCGCGGCCGCCCCTCCACAGCGGGCTTGGCTCGCCCGCTCAGGAACCGCGGAGACGGTGGAGAGAGTCGGTGGTGGTCACTGGGCAAGGGGCCGTTTTCAAGATGGCGGCGGACGGAGGAGAGGTTGGACGCCGCCAGAACAACGGGTCTTTAAAGCCAAGACTGTGGCAGCACGGTAGCGCAGCGGTAGAGTTGATGCCTCGCAGCGCCGGAGACCCCAGGTTCGATCCTGACTACGGGTGCTGTCTGTGCGGAGTTTGTACGTTCTCCCTTTTTATTTCATATCATATCATATCATCATATATATACAGCCGGAAACAGGCCTTTTCGGCCCACCAAGTCTGTGCCGCCCAGCGATCCCCGCGCATTAACACTATCCTACACCCACTAGGGACAATTTTTACATTTACCCAGCCAATTAACCTACATACCTGTACATCTTTGGAGTGTGGGAGGAAATCGAAGATCTCGGAGAAAACCCACGCAGGTCACGGGGAGAACGTACAAACTCCTTACAGTGCAGCACCCGTAGTCAGGATCGAACCTGAGTCTCCGGCGCTGCATTCGCAGTAAAGCAGCAACTCTACCGCTGCGCTACATGGAGTAACTCAGCGGGTCAGGCAGCATCTCAGGAGAGAAGGAATGGGTGACGTTTCGGGTCGAGACCCTTCTTCAGTCTGAAGAAGGGTCTCGACCCAAAACATCACCCATTCCTTCTCTCCTGAGATGCTGCCTGACCTGCTGCATTACTCCAGCATTTTGTGAAATAAATACCTTCAATTTCTACCAGCATCTGCAGTTATTTTCTTACACCACTTATTGTACGTTCTCCCTCTGACCTGTTTCCACGCTGTATCTCTAAACTAAACTAAACTAAACTGTAAATTTCCCCGGTGCGGGACGAATAAAGGAATATATTGTTATGACCGTGTGGGTTTCCTCTGGGTGCTCCGGTTTCCTCCCACACTCCAAAGACGTGCGAGTTTGTAGGTTAATTGGCTTTTGTAAATTGTCCCTTGTGTGTAGGATGGAACTAGTGTAGGGGGTGATTGTTGGTCGGAGTGGACTCGATGGGCAGAACCTGTCCCTAAACACCTCCAAGACCAAGGAGCTGATCATCAACTTCCGTAGATCACACAACGGGGAATACGCCCCGATCTTTATCAACGGGGACAGTGTGGAGAGAGTGTCCAGCTTTAAGTTTCTGGGCACTCACATTTCGGATGACCTCACATGGTCCACTAACACTGCTGCGTTGGTCAAGAAGGCACAGCAACGACTGTTCTACCTGAGAACACTGAAGAAGTCTGGTCTACCCCAACAGCTGCTGACGACCTTCTACCGCTGCACCATAGAGAGCATCCTAACGCATGGCATCCCTGTGTGGTACCTCAGCTGCACGGAGGCAGAGAGGAGAGCTCTTCAGCGGGTAGTCCATAGAGCTCAGAGGACCATCGGAACACAGCTACCAGCCTTGGAGGGCATCTACAACACACGATGCCTCAGAAAAGTCACCAGCATTCACAAAGACTCCTCACACCCCTGCAATAATCTGTTCGAAATTCTACCATCGGGCAGACGCTACAAGGCCTTCTACGCCCGCACCTTCAGACTCAGGAACAGCTTCATCCCCAGGGCCATAGCTGCTATGAACCGGTCCTGTTGAGCCGGATGGTCACATCGCACAGCGAACCGGCACAGATCTACTTGCACTTTATTCTGTTTTAAAACTGTTCCAATTTGTTTCATTGGGTTGTTTAAATTAATACTGACTAGCTAATTAATTTATTGCATCGTATGGGAGGCGCATTCACAATCTCGTTGTACCCCTGTACAATGACAATAAAGATATATTGTATTGTATTGCATTGTATTGTATTGTATTTCTGCATTTCTAAACTAAATTAAACGACTAAATTAGACTAAATTAGATTAAATTAAACGACTAAATTAAACGACTAAATTAGACTGCGCTCTTAAGAACCATGAAAATTTGTGGGCACTTTTTTTTAAAATGAACTTAATTATCGACTCTTCTCAGCTGCAGAATCTATGGATTCAGATTTAGGTTTAGATTTATTATTGTCACGTATACCGAGGTACAGTGAAAAGCTTTGTTTTGTCGGTGATCCTGCAGATCAGATTATACTATACATAAATACAATCAAGTCAAACTCAAGTATAATAGAACTGAGAAACTTCTCCTCATCTCAGTTCTAGATCCTTTCTTGAGAAACAAGGAACTGAAAATGCTGGTCAATACACAAAAGGACACAAAGTGCTGGAGTAACTCAGCGGGTCAGGCAGCATCTCTGGAGAACATGGATTGGCGTGGTTTCAGGCCATGACCAGAAAGGTCACTATTAGTCAATCTGAAGAGGGGTCTTGTCCTGAAATGCCACCTGTCAAGGGCAGCACAGAGTACCAGGTTTGATCCTGACCATGAGTGCTGTCTCCCTCTGACCACGTGTGTTTTCTCTGGAAGCTCCGGTTTCCTCCCACACTCCAAAGATGTATAGGTTGTAGGTTAATTGGCTTGGATAAAGATTGTAAATTGTCCTGAGTCCGTAGGATAGTGCTGGTGTGTGGGATCGCTGGTCGGTGTGGACTCGGTGGGCTGAAGGGCCTGTTTCTATGCTGTATCTCTAAACTAAACTAAACTAAACTAATCAGTCAGTTGAAGGGTCTTGACCCAAAACATCACCTATCCATGTTCTCTCGATATAACAGACAATAGACAATAGACAATAAACAATAGGTGCAGGAGGAGGCCATTCGGCCCTTCGAGCCAGCACCGCCATTCAATGTGATCATGGCTGATCATTGTCAATCAGTACCCCGTTCCTGCCTTCTCCCCATACCCCCTGACTCCGCTATCCTTAAGAGCTCTATCTAGCTCTCTCTTGAATGCATTCAGAGAATTGGCCTCCACTGCCTTCTGAGGCAGAGAATTCCACAGATTCACAACTCTCTGACTGAAAACGTTTTTCCTCGTTTCCGTTCTAAATGGCCTACCCCTTATTCTTAAACTGTGGCCCCTTGTTCTGGACTCCCCCAACATTGGGAACATGTTTCCTGCCTCTAACGTGTCCAACCCCTTAATAATCTTATACGTTTCGATAAGATCCCCTCTCATCCTTCTAAATTCATTATTATTAAATTCCAGTGTGTACAAGCCTAGTCGCTCCAGACTTTCAACATATGACAGTCCCGCCATTCCGGGAATTAACCTAGTATGCCACCTGACCTGTTGAGTTACTTCAGCACTTTGTGTCTTTTCAAGAACCTTTCTTCTCATCTGTCCACCTTGGTCCCAGATTCCAAACCTGAAGGAAACGTTCCCACATCCGGCCCTGGGTGGATTTCGTGAGTTGTGTGGAGATTCCTCTTCTCCTGCTGCACTAACGTGTCCCTTCTGCCTTCCCGCAGAACCCTACATCCAGTCCAGGTTTTACCGCTCGCCAGAGATCCTCCTGGGCCTTCCGTTCTGCGAGAAGGTGGACATGTGGTCGCTGGGCTGCGTGATGGCCGAGCTTCACCTGGGCTGGCCCCTCTACCCCGGCAACAGCGAGTACGACCAGGTCCGCTACATCGTGGAGACCCAGGGGCTGCCGAAGGACCAGCTCCTCAATGCCGCTACCAAGGCGGCACAGTTCTTCCACCGTGGCCCCCGCCAACACTCGGGCCCGCAGTGGCAGCTCAAGTGTGCCGCCGATTACCAAGCCGAGACCATGATGCAGCCTCTGGAGAGGAGGAAGTACATGCTGAAGTCCCTGGACCAACTGGAGACCATCAACATCACCAAGACCATCTTCCCCGACGACGAGGTGATCGCCGAGTTCCATGACCGCAAGAACATGGTGGAGCTGATCAAGAGGATGCTGACCTTGGACTCCCACGAACGCATCACCCCCAGCGCCGCCCTGAAGCACCCTTTTGTCACCATTGAGCAGCTGAAGATGACCCACGAGCACACCAAGTACTACGAGCAGTCAGTGCAAGGCCTCAATGTGGCCCTCAACTCCGACCGCCGGGCCCTGTCCGAGCGCCAGTACTACAGCCTGGTGGACGAGTCGTACTACTCCAGCCCCGAGTGCTACTACGAGTGCCGGCAGGCCCACCACATCCCCAGCATCACCTCCATGCAGCGGGCCATCGACAAGATGGACAACTTGACTATTGAGGAGCCCCGCAGGGAGATCGCCTTCAGCATGTGGCAGGAGGGAGCGGGCAAGGCGGGCTACCAGCCGTCCACCTCCAAGGCGGGCAACCCCAGCTGCCTGCCCCACTCCTACCACCAAGGGGCCTGCTTTAGGCCCAACCACCCGGCCCACCGGCACAGGAAAGAGCCGGCCATGGGCTACTACACCAGCCGGTGTGGCCTGAAGCAGAGGAAGGCCCCCCACCATTCCAAGTCCGACCCGACCTTCAGCAACGTGATCCTCCTGGGACAGGACCCCCCCGCGGAGATCATTAGCTGGGAGGAGGAAGAAGCGGAGGCCATCTACGCGGCGCCGTCTTCCTCGACGCAAGAGGTGAAGAGGTCCGAGGAAGCGATGGCACTTAAAGAGGCTCCAGACCCTGAGGTAAGGTCGAGGTAAGGTCAAAGACAGCACAGGACTGCCGCGCGATGGTCAACACGGGTGATGACATAGCAACCAGCTCTACACCACTTCACTTGCGTCCCTTCCAACCTCACCTACTGCACCTGGTGTTCCCCATGTGGCCTCCTACACATCAGCATAGACTAGAGTCAGTCATGGAGTCATAGAGTGATAGACAATAGGTGCAGGAGTAGGCCATTCGGCCCTTCGAGCCAGCACCGCCATTCAGTGTGATCATGGCTGATCATTCTCAATCAGTACCCCGTTCCTGCCTTCTCCCCATACCCCCTGACTCCGCTATCCTTAAGAGCTCTATCTAGCTCTCTCTTGAATGCATTCAGAGAATTGGCCTCCACTGCCTTCTGAAGCAGAGAATTCCACAGATTTACAACTCTCTGACTGAAAAAGTTTTTCCTCATCTCAGTTCTAAATGGCCTACCCCTTATTCTTAAACTGTGGCCCATGATACATCATGGAAACAGGCCCTTCGGCCCAACTTTCCCACACCGGCCAACATGTCCCAGCCACACTAGTCCCACCCGCCCGCGTTTGGCCCATATCCCTCCAAACCTGACCTATCCATGTACCTGTCTAAGTGTTTCTTAAACGTTGCGATAGTCCCAGCCTCAACTACCTCCTCTGGCAGCTCGTTCCATACACCCACCACCTCTGTGTGAAAAAGTTATCCCTCAGAATTCTATTGTCTTTCCCCCTTCACATTAAACCTATGTCCTCTGGTCCTCAATTCACCTACTCTGGGCAAGAGATTTTGTGCATCGAGGCAACCATTTTGCCAAAGACTTGCCCTCTACTCAAGGCCTGCTGGATCTCCCAGTTGCTAACCATTTTAAGTGTCTTTCCCATTCCCATCCCAATCTTTCTATCCTGGGCCTCCTCCATTGCCAGAATAAGGCCACACACAAACTGGAAGAACAACACCTCATATTCCACATGGATGCCCTGCAACTCAATGACACGAATTTCAAGTAACACCCCCCTTTCTCATTTCCCCCACCGGTCCATACACCTTTCTGCAAGCACCCCATCACCTTGTCACTGTCCCTTCCACCTTCATAGAAACATAGAAACATAGAAAATAGGTGCAGGAGTAGGCCATTCGGCCCTTCGAGCCTGCACCGCCATTCAATATGATCATGGCTGATCATCCAACTCAGTATCCCGTACCTGCCTTCTCTCCATACCCCCTGATCCCTTTAGCCACAAGGGCCACATCTAACTCCCTCTTAAATATAGCCAATGAACTGGCCTCAACTACCTTCTGTGGCAGAGAATTCCACAGATTCACCACTCTCTGTGTGAAAAAAAATGTTCTCATCTCGGTCCTAAAAGACTTCCCCCTTATCCTTAAACTGTGACCCCTTGTTCTGGACTTCGCCAACATCGGGAACAATCTTCCTGCATCTTCCCCTTATCTCCCTCACTGCTCCTCCCCCATTTCCCTTTCATCGCTCCTCTTTCCCCTCCCCCACCCCCTTCCACCCATATCCCTCCCTCCCTTTTCACACTTCAGTCTTCTTTTTTTTTCCTTTCTTTCGTCTCCTCTTACCTCTATTTCACCTAAGATGGCGCCCAAGCCAGGCGAGAGCATTTTGACTCCAGATCAAGAGGTCCCTGGTTCAAAACCAGGTGTCATCTCTCTTAATTTGCGGTGCTGGCTCGAAGGGCCGAATGGCCTGCCCCTGCACCTATTGTCTATAGTCTATTGGCTCTTTGTGTGCTGGCCACAGAGTGGATCCGCAATCACACATTACAATCGCTCCACTCTTTTGAACTCTGACAGCAGCTTTTCTTACTCTAACTATGCTCTAAACTCCTCTTCTTAAACTGCTCTATTCATACTATTCCCTTATCATGTATCTATACACTGTGGACGGCTCGATTGTAATCATGTATTGTCTTTCCGCAAACTGGTTAGCACGCAACAAAAGCTTTTCACTGTACCTCGGTACACGTGACAATAAACTCAACTAAACTACACTAAACTACACTAAACTACACTAAACTAAACTAAACCTCTAGCCATTGTCACTGTCTCCATCCATCTGCCAACCGTAACCACCAGAAAAAGACTGCAGATGCTGGTTTAAATCGAAGGTAGGCATAAAATACTAGAGTAACTCAGCGGGTCAGGCAGCATCTCGGGAAAGAAGGAATGGGAGATGTTTCGGGTCGAGACGCTGAGTATTGTGCATGGCCTGGGTGTGGAACTGCCCCATTACCATCTGGCAATGACAGTTCATACACACACACGCTCACACACACACGCTCACACGCACACACATACTCTCTCTCTCACACTCTCACGCACACATGCTGTCACACACACACGTAACTCAACGGGTCAGGCAGCATCTCGGGAGAGAAGGAATGGGTGAGGTTTCGGGTCGAGACCCTCCTTCAGCCTCAATGGGTGACGTTTCAGGTCGAGACCCTTCTTCAGAGTGATTGATGGTCGGCGTGGACTCGGTGGGCCGAAGGGCTTTTTTCCCACTCTGTGTCTCTAAACTGAATCTAAACATCTGTGGCGAGAGGAATAATGCTGACATAAGAGGTAGCAGTCCCTCTCACACCTCCCGCCTTATCTCACCACTCTCCCTGCCCTCTCTCCCCACTACATCATCTGTAGAGTGTGGGAGTGCCCACGTCGACCAAACGTCATAACCAAAGCACTTCATCACCACGATGTTGGTCCCATAGTTTAGTTTAGTTTAGAGATACAGCACGGAAACAGGCCCTTCGGCCCACCAAGTCCACGCCGACCAGTGTTCCCTGCACAGTAACACTATCCTGCACACACTAGGGAGAATTTACAATTATACCAAGCCAATTAGCCTACAAACCTGTACGTCTTTGGAGTGTGGGAGGAAACCAGAGCTCCCGGGGAAAACCCACGCAGGTCACGGGAGAACGTACAAATTCCACACAGACAAGCAGGATCGAACCTGAGTCTCTGGCGCTGTGAGGCAGCAACTCTACTGCCCCAGTGGTCTGTTGTCATTGTAGCACACCGCCTTTTGTGGGCGACACGGTGGCACAGCGGTCGCGTTGCTGTCTCACAGCGCCCGGAGACCCGGGTTCGATCCTGACTACGGGTGCTGTTTGTACGGAGTTTGTACGTTCTTCCTGTGACCTGCGTAGGTTTTCTCCAAGATCTTCGGTTTCCTCCCACACTCCAAAGACGTCCCTACTGAAGTATAGTCGAGGTCAGCTGATGACAAGATTAGCCTTCAGGTGGCACAGTGACGTAGTGGCAGAGTTGCTGCCTTACAGTGCCAGAGACCCAGGTTCAATCCTGACTACGGGTGCTGTCTGTATGTAGTTTGTATGTTCTCCCCGTGACCACGTGGGTTTCTCCGGGTGCTCTGGTTTCCTCCCACACTCCAAAGACGTACAGGTTCGTCGGCTAATTGGCCTGGTATGATTGGTTTTAAAAAATTGTTCCTAGTGTGTGTAGGATAGTGTTAGAGTGCGGGGTGATCGCTGGTCGGCACGGACTCGGAAGGCTGAAGGGCCTGTTTCCGTGCTGTATCTCTGCACTAAACTAAAGTAAAAGTAATGCAGTGTTAGTGAACAGTGGACTAGCAAAGCTTTGGAATACAAAAGCAAGTTTGAATACTCTGAAGCACTGGCCACTTTTGTGCTAGTATCTGGCTTCTGAACGGTCCTTCCATAAGCTAGGGTACTGTCCGATTCACCTTTACCTCATTGTGGATATTGGACTTTATCTATGGAACTGATGCGCTACTGTGCTGAGAACTACATGTTGCACTGTACGTCCCCTTTGCTCCACCTATTGTACTTGAGTTTGACTTGATTGTATTTATGTGTGGCATATCAGATTTTATTGGATCGCATGCAAATCAAAGCTTTTAACGATAATAAACTTTAATACCCTGCACTGCCCCATACCAAATAACCTCCACAGATTTTCGAGGATGTTGCCAAATCTTGAGGGCCTGAGCTACAGGGAGAGGTTGGGGAGGCCAAGAGTTTGTTCCTTGGAGCGCAGGAGGATGAGAGCTGATCTTATAGAGGTGTATAAAATCAAGAGGGGGAATAGATTGAATGCACAGAGTTTTTTTTATCTAGAGTTGGGGGAATCAAGAACAAGAGGACATTGGTTTAAGATGAGAGGAGAAAAATTTAATGGGCACTTGAGGGGCAACATTTTCATTCAGATGGTGGTGGGTGTGTGGAACGAGCTGCCAGAGGAGGTCATTAAGGCAGGTACTACAACAACATTTAACAGATATCTTGACAGCTACATGGGCAGAGAGGTAGCAAGGGATATTGGCCAAACGAAGGCAAGTGGGACTAGTGTAATCGATCAGCCAAAACATTATGACCACCTTCCTAATACGCTGTTGGTCCTCCGTGTGCAGCCCCATACGCAGCAGGGTGCGATGCACTGTGTATTGTGACACATTCCTCCCGTGACCACCATTAACATTTTCTGTGACTTGTGCCACAGTCGACCTTCTGTCAGTTCGGGCCAGACGGGATAGCCTTCGTTGCCCTCGCGCGTCGATGAGCCTTGGGCGCCCAACACCCTGCCTGTCGCCGGTTTGTGGTTTGTCCCTCCTCGGATCACTGTCGGTCGGTACTCACCACTGCTGACCGGGAGCACCCCACAAGCCTTGCCGTTTCAGAGATGCTCTTATCCAGTCGTCAGGCCATAACTATTTGGCCCTTGTCAAAGTCGCTCAGGTCTTTGCTCCTGCCCGTTTCTTCTGCATCCAACACATCAACTTCAAGAACTGACTGTTCACTTGCTGCCCAATATATACCACCCCTTGACAGGTGCCATTGTAACAAGATAATCAATGTTATTCACTTCGCCTGTCAGTGGTCATAATGCTTTGGTCGACGTGGGCAAGTTGAGCAGAAGGACCTGTTTCCGTGCTGTATCACTCTATGACTTCACCCTTGTCAAAAAATGCTGGAGTAACTCAGCAGGACAGGCAGCATCTCTGGATAGATGGAATATGAGACATTTTGGGTCGAGACTCGACCCGAAATGTCACCCATTCCTTCTCTCCAGAGATGCTGCCTGTTCTGCTGAGTTACTCCAGCATTTTGTGTCTATCTTCAGTGTAAACCAGCATCTGCAGTTCCTTCCTACACACTTCACCCTTGTCAGGTGGGCTATGGAGGTTCCGTTACTGAGGTATATGAAAGACGGAGATTGAAAGATTTTTACATGTTAAGAGAATCAAAGGAGAGGCATTATGTAGAAAGGCTTGAGGTAGTTGGTTATGGCGTGTATCATCAACTACCTGACCAAGAACTTGGACCCACTACAATTTGCCCATCTGGGGACGATGAGATCTCGCTGGCACGCCACTCTGCTCTGGGCCACTTGGACAATAGAAATTCGGACGTCAGGCTGCTACTCAGAGACTACAGCGTTCAATTCCATCATCTCCTCCAAACCTGTTACCAAACTCTGGGAACCACGTCTCTGCTCATCCTCTTGCAGATGGATTCTCGACTTGCTCATCGGCAGAACACCATCAGTGTGAATTAGCAACAACACCTCCTCCTTCTTGGTGACCGTCGGCACAGGGGTACCGCGAGTGGCGGGACTGACTGTCATATGAGGAAAGATTGAAAAGACGAGGCTTGTATTCACTGGAGTTTAGAAGGATGAGAGGGGATCTTATAGAGACGTATAAAATTATAAAAGGACTGGACAAGCTAGATGCAGGAAATATGTTCCCAATGTTGGGGGAGTCCAGAACCAGGGGCCACACAGTCTTTGAATAAAGGGGAGGCCATTTAAAACTGAGGTGAGAAGGAACTTTTTCACCCAGAGAGTTGTGAATTTGTGGAATTCTCTGCCACAGAGTGCAGTGGAGGCCAAATCACTGGATGGATTTAAGAGAGAGTTGGATAGAGTTCTAGGGGCTAGTGGAATCAAGGGATGTGGGGAGAAGGCAGGCACGGGTTATTGATTGTGGACGATCAGTGATGATCACAATGAATGGCGGTGCTGGCTCGAAGGGCCGAATGGCCTCCTCCTGCACCTGTTTTCTATGTTTCTATGTTTAAGTGCTCAGCCCCCTGCTCTACCCACTCAACAGCCATGACCATGTCGCCCGACACTGTTCCAACTCCTTCTCCAAATCTGCTGACAACACCAGTGTTGTTGGACGAATTATGGATAGTTTGGTTTCCTCCCACACTCTACAGATGGTGTATTGGGGAGAGAGAGGGCAGGGAGAGTGGTGAGATAAGGCCCTATGTGTGAGGAGAACTGCTACTTCTTATGTCAGCATTATTCCACTCGCCACAGATGTTTAGATTTAGTTTAGAGATACAGAGTGGGAAAAAAGCCCTTCGGCCCACCGAGTCCACGCCGACCATCAATCACTCTGAAGAAGGGTCTCGACCCGAAACGTCACCCATTGAGTCTGAAGGAAGGTCTCAACCTGAAACGTCGCCCATTCCTTCTCTCTTGAGATGCTGCCTGACCCGCTGAGTTACTGCAGCATTTTGTGTCCACTGAGAGTCAGAGAGTTGTAAATCTGTGGAATTCTCTGCCTCAGAAGGCAGTGGAGGCCAATTCTCCGAATGCATTCAAGAGAGAGCTAGATAGAGCTCTTAAGGATAGCGGAGTCAGGGGGTATGGGGAGAAGGCAGGAACGGGGTACTGATTGAGAATGATCAGCCATGATCACATTGAATGGTGGTGCTGGCTCGAAGGGCCGAATGGCCTCCTCCTGCACCTATTGTCTATTGTCTATTGTTAATTGGCTGGGTGTAAATGTAAAAATTGTCCCTAGAGTAGGATGGTGTTAATGTGCGGGGATCGCTGGGCGGCGCGGACCCGGTGGGCCGAAGGGCCTGTTTCTGCGCTGTATCTCTAAACTAATCCCCCTATGTTCTCGGTGATCCCCCCTCTGGGTCCCTCATTTGCTCTCGGTGGCCCCCCCTAAATCTCGGTGGCCCATATACACAATTCCTCCCATAAACCCCAAATCGACCCCACTCAACCATCACACATTTAGCTATAGGGTATAAACCCTTGTGTTACCCCTCAATCTATACCAAGGGACTAACACAACATTTTAGGTACTATAAAGGTGGTGCAGCGGTAGAGTTGCTGCCTCACAGCGCCAGGGACCCCGGTTCAATCCTGACTACGGGTGCTGTCTGTACGGAGTTTGTCCGTTCTCCCCGTGACCTGCGTGGGTTTTCTCCAAGAGCTTCGGTTTCATCCCACACTCCAAAGACAACAGGTTTTTGGGTTAATTGGCTTGGTATAAAAATGATAAATTGTCCCTGGTGTTCGTGTGCGGGGATCGCTGGTCGGCGCAGACTCGGTTGGCCGAAGGGCCTGTTTCCGCGCTGTATCTCTAAACCAAACTAAACTAAATTTAAATGATTTGCCCTGTTTTTTTTGGCTTCCAGTTTTATTTTTCCCCAATCTCCCTACTGCAGTTAGTCTGAAGAAGGGTCCTGACCCGAAACGTCACTTATCCAAATCTCTGCAGAGATACTCCCTGTCCTGTTGAGTTACTCCAGCACTTTGCATCTATCTTTAGACATTAATTTAACTTCGCATCTTGGCATCATGTTCGAAACGCACATTCATGATGCCAATTTAAACTAGCAAGAGGATTTGAGTTTCAGAGCAAGGAAGTCCTACTGCAGTTGTACAGGGCCCTGGTGAGACCACACCTCGAGTATTGTGTGCAGTTTTGGTCTCCTAATTTGAGGAAGGACATTCTTGCTATTGAGGGAGTGCAGCGTTGGTTCACCAGGTGATTCCTGGGATGGCGGGACTGACATATGATTAAAGAATGGATCGACTGGGCTTATATTCACTGGAATTTAGAAGAATGAGAGGGGATCTTATAGAAACATATAAAATTATATAAGAATATAATATAAGAAGGGTCTCGACCCGAAACGTCACCCATTCCTTCTTTCCCGAGATGCTGCCTGACCAGCTGAGTTACTCCAGCATTTTGTGTATAAAAGTCTTAAGGGATTGGACAGGCTAGATGCAGGAAATATGTTCCCGATGTTGGGGGAATCCAGAACCGGGGATTGCAGTTTTAAGAACAAGGGGTTGGCCATTTAGGACTGAGATAAGGAAAACTTTTTCACCCATAGAGTTGTGAATCTGTGGAATTCTCTGCCACAGAAGGCAGTGGAGGCCAATTCACTGGATGTATTCAAGAGAGAGTTAAATAGAGCTCTTTTAGATATAGATTTTTTAGATTTAGAGTACAGCGCGGAAACAGGCCCTTCGGCCCACCGAGTCCGCGTCGCCCAGCGATCCCCGCACACTAACACTATCCTACACACACTAGGGACAATTTTTACATTTTACCCAGCCAATTAACCTACATACCTGTACGTCTTTGGAGTGCGGGAGGAAACTGAAGATCTCGGAGAAAACCCACGCAGGTCACGGGGAGAACGTACAAACTCCGTACAGACGGCGCCCATAGTCAGGATCGAACCTGTGTCTCCGGCACTGCATTCGCTGTAAAGCAGAAACTCTACTGCTGCGCCACCGTGCCGCTTTTAGGGCTAACGGAATGAAGGGATATGGGGAGAAAGCAGGAACGGGGTACTGAGCAGCCTCGCCTCGCGGGTCGGAGTTCTGGGTCGGCACCACGGAGGCGTGAAGTGGGGCGTCGACAGCGGTGAGGCCTACGGCGGAGGTGAAGCCTTGCGGGTCGGCCTGTGGTCGACGGTCGATGAGAGCGTGGAGGACCACCGTGAAGGGAGAGGGGAAGGACAAAGGAGGACCCGGCATGGGGGAGATGGGGGGAGAACAATGGACAATGGGAGGGGGGACAAAGGACAATGGGGACGGGGGTGGGGGAACTGATGTGGGGGGGGGGAGGGGGAGAGAACAAAAGGATGTTGGGGGAGTCCAGAACAAGGGGCCACAGTTTTAAGAATAAGGGGTATGCCATTTGGGACTGAGATGAGGAAAAACTTTTTCAGTCAGAGAGTTGTGAATCTGTGGAATTCTCTGCCTCAGAAGGCAGTGGGGGCCTAGAAGAGCTAGATAGAGCTCTTAAGGATAGCGGAGTCAGGGGGTATGGGGAGAAGGTAGGAACGGGGTACTGATTGAGAATGCTCAGCCATGATCACATTGAATGGTGGTGCTGGCTCGAAGGGCCGAATGGCCCCCTCCTGCATCTATTGTCTATTGTCTATTGTCTAAAAGAAGGAGCCGGCGTGCTTTGTAACTTTGTCAACACCGTAGGTGGCTGCTATTTGTATACATTGAGTGTACAAGCAAAGAACTCCACTGTGCCTAGTCACAGGTGACAATAAAGTATTCAACTCCATTCCATTCGTTGGTTCTGGATGATCAGCCATGATCATATCGAAGGGCCGAATGGCCTACTCCCTGCACCTACTTTCTATGTTTCTATGTCTATGTCAATCCCTTCTGCCTGCAGGTGATCCATTCTCTGCCAATCCATGTGCGTATCTAGAAGCATCGAATACCTCTATCATATATGCTCCAACACCACCCCTGGCAGTGCGTTCCAGGCACCCAATGCTCTATGTGCATTAAAAAAATCCCCACGCACCTATATACTAAAACCCTCGTTTGTTTGTTTGTTTGTTCCTGAACTACAGCCAAAACGGTACACGATAGCGCCACAATTTTAGGCCCACCTGACTCACTAAGCATCCCTTTGGTGCCAATGGGAGAAAGTTCCATTGAAATCTGCGTTATATTTTTAAAGTTGTTCCCATTTTAAAGTTTAAATCTATCTCCTAGGGAGGGAGGGATGGAGGGGGGAAGAGGGAGGATCACGGGGGTTGAGGGGGATGGAGTGGGGGGGAGGGGAAGGGGGGAGGGGGAGGGGAGGGGAAGGGGGGAGAGGCGAGGGGGGGAGGAGAGGGTGCTGCACCAATGCAGAAGAGGTTTGGGCCTGACGGGTCCACCTGATCTAGTCTCCTTTAAACCTGGGCCTTTTCACCTTAAAGTTATGCCCTGCAGTCTTTGACTTTTCCACCCTGAGAAGATACTTCTGACACACGACCCTGTCTACGCCGCTCATAACTTAATAAATTTCTATCAGGTCTTCCCTCAACCTTCGATGCTCGAGAGTATTGTTGGGGAAAAAAACTGCAGATGCTGGTTTAATTCGAAGGTAGACACAAAATGCTGGAGTAACGCAGTGGGTCAGGCAGCATCTCTAGAGAGAAGGAATGGGTGACGTTTCGGGTCGAGAACCCTTCCTTGTCCCGCCTCCTCCCCTGACACCAGTCTGAAGAAGGGTCTCGACCCGAAACGTCACCCATTCCTTCTCTCCAGAGATGCTGCCTGACCCGCTGAGTTACTCCAGCATTCTGTGTCTACCTTCAATCCAAGTTTGTCTCTCCCTCCTTCTAGCTAACGCCTTCTATTCCAGACAGCATTCTGGTAAACCTCTTCTTCACCTTCCCCAAAGTCTCCACATCCTTCCTATAATGGAGTGACCAGAACTGCACGCAATACTCCAAACTCCAAACGCGGCCTCAGTTTTATAAAGTTGCAACCTGATTTCCTGACACGTATACTTAATGATCTGACCAATGAAGGTGAGCAGATCGTACAACTTCTTTCCTACTCTATCTATTCCAAAAGCAGACTTTTTATGCATGACATATATAAATAGTGGGACAATCTGCCACAAGGTATGAGACTTCACTAAACGTTAGATGGGACTACCTTCCTATGGCGCAGTGGGTAAAGTTGCTGTCTGACAGCCCCAGAGACAGGGGTTCGCTCCTCACTTCAGCTGCTGTCTGTGTGGAGTTTGCACGTCCTTGCTGCGACCGTGTGGGTTTCCTCCGGGTGCTCCAGTTCCTTCCCACATCTAAAAGGCGTGCGAGTTTGTAGGTTAATTGGCTCTCTGTAAATTGCCCCTGGTGTGCAGGGAGTGGACTGGAAAGTGGGATAACATGGAACTAGCGTGAATGGGTGATCGATGGTCGGCGTGGACCCGGTGGGCCGAAGGGCCTGTTTCCATGGTGTAATCTCCAAACCACGTGCTCCCGCTCCACCAATGTCGGCCGCCCGGGCCGGGAGGTGACGTCACCTTGTCCGGTATTTGGGAATGAGGAAGTTGGCAACCCTAGTTGTATCTCGGTTGGCTGAAAAGTTGGGTGGAGTTATGGCAGGATTTAATGCAAGAAAGTGTGAGGTAAAACACTCTGAAAAAACAAATTCTGTCAGAACATGTAGAGCAAATGGCAGAGATCTGAGCAGCATTATTGTAGAGGTATATTCCATTGACAGTACACAGCTCAAGTCAATGTTATTGCCATATGCCTCCGTACTGTGAGGTACAGGTACAATGAAAATCTTCCTTGCAGTAGGTTTATCAGCACATAGACGCAGGCATGACACAAAACGTATATTACACAAAACAATGATGAATAAAAGACTTGGTGGGCCAAAGGGCCTGTTTCCATGCTGTATTCAGTTCAAAGATTCAAAGGCCTTTTATTGTCACGTGTACCAATTAAGGTACAGTGATATCCAATTTACCATACAGCCATACCAAACAAAAAGCAGCAAGACTCCACAACTACATAAAAGTTAACATAAACATCCACCACAGCGGACTCCCCACATTCCTCACTCTGATGGGAGTTCAGTTTAGTTCTTAGATACAGCACGGAAATAGTCGCTTCGGCCCACTGAGTCCACACCGACCAATGATCACCCATACATTAGTTCTATCCTACACGATTACAGAAGCTAATTAACCTACAAACCTTGAAATGTGGGAGGGAACTAAGGCACCCGGAGAAAACCCATGTGGTCAGTGAGAACGTGTAAACTCCATACAGACTGCACCCTTAGTCAGGATCGAACCTGGGTCTCCGGCGCTGCAAGGCAGCAACTCTACCTTTGTACCGCTCTATCTCTATCTATCTATCTATCTATCTATCTATCTATCTATCTATCTATCTATCTATCTATCTATCTATCTATCTATCTAATAATCTAATAGATTATTTATCTGTCTATCTATCTATCGATCGATCGATCGATCGGTCAGTCAGTCAGTCAATCAGTCAGTCAATCAATCAGTCAGTCAGTCAATCAATCAATCAGTCAATCAATCAGTCAGTCAGTCAGTCAGTCAGTCAGTCAGTCAGTCAATCAGTCAGTCAGTCAGTCAGTCAGTCAGTCAATCAGTCAGTCAGTCAGTCAGTCAGTCAGTCAGTCAGTCAGTCAGTCAGTCAGTCAGTCAGTCAGTCAGTCAGTCAGTCAGTCAGTCAGTCAGTCAGTCAGTCAGTCAGTCAGTCAGTCAGTCAATCAATCAATCAATCAATCAATCCATCAATCAATCAATCGATCAATCAATCAATCAGCCAGTCAATCAATCAATCACTCAGTCAGTCAGTCAGTCAGTCAGTCAATCAATCAATCAATCACTAAATCAATCAATCAATCAATCAATCAACCAACCAATCAACCAACCAACCAATCAATCAACCAATCAATCAATCAATCAATCAATCAATCACTCTCTTTGCGTAGGAAGGAACTGCGGATGCTGGTTTAAACCGAAGATAGACACAAAAAAGCTGGAGTAACTCAATGGGTCTGACAGCATCTCTGGAGAGAAGGAATAGGTGACGTTTCAGGTCGAGACTCTTCTTCAGACTGAGAGTCAGGGGAAAGGGAAACAAGAGTCACAGACGGTGATCTAGCGAGCTATAGAACAAATGAATGAAAGATATGCAAATGTAACGATGATAAAGGAAACTGGCCATTGTTAGATGTGGGCTAGGTGAAAAATGAGTTAGAGACAATGAGACTCAACGAGACGGCTTTGAAGCTGGGTGGGGGGAGGGACGGAGAGAGCGGGGATGTAAGGGCAGCTTGAAGCAATCAATCTTTTTACTATTTTACGCAGAGATCTCAACCAAGTCAACAGGACTCCGAACACTCTGACAGCTTTGACAACGAATGGTTGAATAACGGCAGCGAGACATGGAGCCCTGAAAGCACAGATTCTGTCTCCATTGAATACAAGGAGATACAGCCTCGAAGTAACAGTTACCAGAATTATGTACACATGGAAAATCAACATTAGTCCTCTTGCCCAGTGGTCCGTGCAGACAGCGCCCCCTGCTGACCAGTCAAGACTTCAAATGATTTCACAATGTGACAAATGCCGAGGCTGTTTGCCACAAAATAAACCGTCATTAAATCTTCAACTGTAAGCATCATTTTATTTTGTAATAAAGCAACGTGAAAAAAAATATTGATCTCTCAGGTCATAGGAAAGGAATTTAGAAAATATATATTGCGCTGAAACTTGCCAGGCCTGAAATCAAAGCCATGGGCAATCAGGAGATCAAAACAAAGCAGGGAAGATTTGAAAGTCCTCCATTCAGGGCAAAATGGCTGGTTTAATGTGATTGAGTATTGGTGCTTATTCAATCTGCTTCTGAAATTGACTTTCTCGGTACTCCGAAACTTCGGGGACGTTTGGAAAAGAGCTTTGATTTGTTACCCAATTATTCAGTGTTAAAGCACTCTGTATTCTGTATTGTTAATAAAACTGTTTGAAAATCAATCGGATTTGTTGGGTCGAATCATCTTCCCAGGTCCAGGTTGCACGGATAAATGGTTAACGCCTCGCGAGGGGGACCTCGGTTTGGGCACTGCTCCACCCAGGACCACGAGAAATTGTGGACACAGCCCAAACCATCGCACAAGCAAACCAACCTCCCTTCCATTGACTCCATCTACACTTCACGCTGCCTCGGCAAGGCCAGCAGCACAATCAAGGACCAGTCTCACCCCAGTCACCTCCTCTTCTCCCCTCTCCCATCAGGAGCGTGAAAACACACACACCTCCAGATTCAGGCACAGTTTCTTCCCAGACAACTGAACCATCCTCTCACCAACTGGAGAATGGTCCTAACTTACAATCTACCTCATTGGAGACTCTCAGACGATCAATAATCGGACTTTACTGGACTTCATCTTGCACTAAACATGATTCCCTTTATCCTGTATCTGCACACTATGGACGGTTTGAATGTAATCATGACTTTCCACTGACTCGATAGTACGCAACTAAAAAGCTTTTCACTCTACATCGGTACATGTGACAATAAACTGAAGATAGACACAAAAAGCTGGAGTTGATCAGCGGGTCAGACAGCATTCTGGAGATGTGAGGACGTACACGCCACTGGAGATAAATGGGATTACTGTGGATAGGGTGAGCAGCTTTAAATACCTGGGAGTCCACATCACAGAGGATCTGACATGGACAACACACATTGCCGCACTGGTGAGTAAGGCAAGGCAGCACCTTTACCACCTCAGGCAGCTGAGGTAATTCAGAGTCTCTCTGAGGATCCTTCAGTGCTTCTACTCTGGGGCTGTAGAAAGCATCTTGTCGGGAAACATCTCAATCTGGTGTGGGAATTTTAGATTTTTTAGATTTTTTTTAGATTTAGAGATACTGCGCAGAAACAGGCCCTTCGGCCCACCGGGTCCGCGCCGCCCAGCGATCCCCGCACACTAACACTATCCTACACCCACTAGGGGTAATTTTTACATTTGCCCAGCCAATTAACCTACATAACTGCACGTCTTTGGAGTGTGGGAGGAAACCGAAGATCTCGGAGGGGGGTGGATGGGTCCGCCTAGAACAAGGAGGGACCGGGCGGAGGGAGGCCGGTGAGAACAAGGAGGGGCACCACGGGGATGAGGGGGCCGCCGAGAACAAAGTGGATCCATCGGGATTCTAATGAGCACTTTTGTGACTTTGTCAGCAGCAGACACATGGTGACTCTGCGTTGCTGCCTCACCGCACCAGAGACCCCGGTTCCATCCTGACCATGGGCGCTGTCGGTGTGGAGTTTGCACGTTCTCCCTCTGACCGCATGGGTTTCCTCTGGGTGCTCCGTTTTTCCCCCCACATCCCAAAGACGTGCGGGTTTGTAGGTTAATCGGCCCTCTGTAAATTGCCCTCTGGTGTGCAGGGAGTGGATGAGAAAGTGGGATAACATAGAACTAGTGTGAACGGGTGGTCGAAGGTCGGCGTGGACTCGGTGGGCCGAAGGGCCTGTTTCCGTGCTGCATCCTTAAAAAACAGAGAAGGCCAAAGCCATTTCCTTTGCTCCTATGACATCCCATTCTCTAACCATGGCTTGCAAATTCAACGTCATTTCAGTGAATTCAGTAGCTTTTGCCCCTGAGACATAAGTCTCGAGAATCGGAGGGGAAATCACCTGAGCTTACAGTGTGGGACGGGGAGGGGAAGCATTTACTGGAAGCTTCATGCATTATTCTAGTCATAAGTCATAGTTTGATCCTGACCTCGGGTGCTGTCTGTACAGTTCTCCCTGTGACTGTGTGGGTTTTCTCCGGGTGCTCCAGTTTCCTCCTACACTCCAAAGACGTGTGAGTTTAAGGTCATAAAGAATAGTAGAATTAGGCCATTCGGCCCATCAAGTCTACTCCACCATTCAATCATGGCTGATCTATCTCTCCCTCCTAACCCCATTCTCCTGCCTTCTCCCCATAAACTCTGCCACCCGTACTATTCAAGAATCTGTTTGTAGACTAGTTGACTTTGGCTAAAATTGCAAATTGTCCCTTGTGTGTGTAGGATAGTGCTAGTGTACTTGGTGATCGCTGATTTACGCACTAAAGTCTAATGACTAAAGTCTAATGACTAAAGTCTCTAAAGTCTAATGTCTAATGTCTAATGACTAAAGTCTCTAAAGTCTAATGACTAAATTCAGTGATGGGTCTCGACCCGAAACGTCACCCATTCCTTCTGTCCAGAGATGCTGCCTGACCCGCTGAGTTACTCCAGCATTTTGTTTCTGAATTCAGTGTCATGTTTGACCTTGAGTTGACTGCCAACTCAGTAACCACCTTCCAAAATGGACCCCGCCCCAGTTCATTCATAGAAGGAACTGCAATTGCTGGTTTGCACCAAAGATAGACACAAAAGGCTGGATTAACTCGGCAGGACAGGCAGCATCTCTGGAAAGAAGGAATGGGTGACGTTTCGGGTCGAGACCCTTCTTCAGACTGAGTCAGGGGAGTGGAAGTCACAGAGATAAGGAAGGGTAAGGTGTGAAAATGAGAGATCAAAGGGGATGACCCGCACATTAACACTATCCTACACCCACTAGGGACAATTTTTACATTTACTCAGCCAATTAACCTACATCCTTTGTACCTTCCCTTCTTTCTTCCTTTATAAAATACTCATTAAAACTCAAATCTGTGATAATGCTTTTGGTCATCTATATACTAAAACTCTTGTTTGTTTGTTTGTTTGTTTGTTTGTTTGTTTGTTTGTTTGTTCCTGAATTACAGCCAAAACGGTACAACGATAGCACAACAATTTTAGGCCCACCTTACTCACCATCATCCCTTTGGTGCTAATGGAAGAAGTTTCATTGGAATCGGTGTTATATTTTTAAAGTTATTCACATTTTAAAGTTTAAATCTATCTCCTAGGGAAGGAGGGGGGGTGGAGGGGGTTGGAGTGGGGGGAAGCGAAGGGGGAGGGATGGAGTTAGGGGGAGGGGAGGGGGGAGGGGAGGGAGGAGAGGGTGCTACACCAATGCAGGAGAGGTTTGGGCCCAACAGGTCCTCTTGGTCTAGTAACCTTTAATGTCAAATACCTTATTTGGATATTGGGGTTGTTGTTCTAATAAAGTATCCACATGGGTTTTATTTTTACAACATTAAAGGTATGAAGTCATAGTTGAAAGCTTGGTTGAAAGATTGTGAACAGTTTTACCGAGATGCTGCCTGACTGGTTAAATTACTCCAGCACTTTTTTTTCCCCTACTGAAGTATAGTCGAGGTCAGCGTTAGAGTTGCTGCCTCACAACGCCAGAGACCCGGGTTCAATCCTGACTACGGGTGGCGTTGGTACGGAGTTTACACGTTGTCCCCGTGACTGCAGTTGCTCCGGTTTCTTCCCACATTCCAAAGACGTGCGGGTTTGTTGGTGAATTGGCCTCTGTAGAAACTGACCATAGTCCGGAGACTCAGGTTCGATCCTGACTACGGGTGCTGCACTGTAAGGAGTTTGTACGTTCTCCCCGTGACCTGCGTGGGTTTTCTCCGAGATCTTCGGTTTCCTCCCACACTCCAAAGACGTACAGGTATGTAGGTTAATTGGCTGGGTAAATGTAAAAATTGTCCCTAGTGGGTGTAGGATAGTGTTAATGTACGGGGATCGCTGGGCGGCACGGACTTGGTGGGCCGAAAGGTCCTGTTTCCGGCTGTATATATATGATATGATATGATATGTATAGTCTCCGGGTGATTATTGGCCCACCGAGTCTACACCGACCAAAAGGCCTGTATCTCTAAACTAAACAGGCATTAACGGAGGGGTTAATACTGGCAAAGGCAGTGGTTCTGTTTGTCTTTGGATACTCAGCGGAGCTTAGAAGGATAAGAAGGGAATCTCATTGAAACCTACCTGGTAATGAAAGGCCTAGGTAGAGTGGATGTGGAGAGGATGTTTCCAGTAATGGGAGAGTCCAGAATAAAAGGAAGTACCTTTAGAAAGGAGAAGAGGAGGATTTTCTTCAGTCAGAGGGTGGTGAATCTGTGGAATTCATTGCCACAGATGGCTGTGGAGGCCAAGTCATTGGGTATTAAAAAACGGAAATTGATAAGTTCTTGATTAGTACAAGTGTCAGGGGTTATGGGGAGAAGGCAGGGGAATGGGGTTGAGAGGGGTAGCTAGAGCAGCCATGATTGAATGGTGGAGCAGACTCAATGGGCCGAATGGCCTAATTCTGCTCCTGTGACTTATGGTGAGTCAAAGTCCCATACAGCCCCTGTTTTGTTTTCAATCATATTTTGTGGGCAGTGTTTAGGATGATGGACTAGATGTGTGATGGGACGTGAAGATTCCTGCTGATCTTCCTAATCCCAGGCACAAATTTGAATCATCATTAATCTTAGCACTGCATCACGAAACTATCCCTACAAAAATCAGACTTGGCACCAGCAGACAATTCTTCCCGAACTCCAGACAGTCTCTGGAGTTGCCCTCTGAAGGTCCCGCACGCTCCAAGACTTGGTCTTCCTCCTCAGTTTCCAGGTTCAGGGTCAACAGAGTGAATGGTGATTGTTTGAACTAACCTTGATGACATTTTGGGTTGAGGCATTTCGTGCCCGACAGATTCGCGATAAACAGTTTAACATGTGTGAGATGCACAACCAATTAGACTCAATTTTATTTAAGGCGAAGTAGCACAGTGGTAGAGTTGTTGCCTTACAGCGCCAGAGATCCAGGTTTGATCCTGACTACCGATGTTGTCCGAACGAAGTTTGTACCTTCTCCCCGTGACCTGCGTGGGTTTTCTCCGGGTGCTCCGGTTTCCTCCCACACTCCAAAGGCGTACATGTTTGTAGGTTAATTGGCTTCAGTAAAAATTGTAAATTGTCCCGATTGTGTGTGGGATAGTGTTAGCGTGCGGGGATCGCTGGTCGGCGCGGACTCGGTGGGCCGAAGGGCCTGTTTCCGCGCTGTATCTCTAAACTGAATCCAACAATTTTTGCACGAGGGTGGACAGAAAATGCTGGAGGAACTCAGCGGGACAGGCAGCATCTCGGGAGAGAAGGAATGGGTGACGTTTTGGGTCGGGACTATTCTTCAGACAGAAAGTAGAGGGGAGGAAACCGTTTTTCTGTCCTCCAGTTCCCTCCCATCTACTTCCAGTCTGAAGAAGGGTCCCGACCCGAAACATCACCCATCCTTTTTCCCCCATTGATGCTGCCTGACCCGCTGAGTTACTCCAGTGCTTTGTGTCTAACTGCAGATGCTGTGCCTAACTGCAGATGCTGGTTTACCAAGAAGAGACACAAAGTGCTGGAGTAACTCAGCGGGTCAGTCAGCATCTCTGGAGAACACGGGATAGATGAGGTTAGGGGTCGGGACCCTTCTTCCCGAAGTAGGGCTTCCGGCCGGAAGCAACACCTGTGCATGTTCTCCAGGGATGCTGACTGACCCGCTGAGTTACTCCAACATTGTGTGTCTTTCCAACCACTGTAATGCTGTACCTGGGCATGGAGTGAGGGGGGGGGGGGGGGGTAACAGAGGAACGTGGAGAAGGGGGAGCAATAAGCAAGCGGTGAGCCACCATCTGTCCGTCTTCGGCGTTGAGAAAGTGCGCTGGATTTTCCTGAGGGTGCCTCAAACCATTCCCTGCCCACACAACAAGGCAAAAACGGACTCGCGAATTGCCCGGATAGTCTGGCGATAGTTACGACGGAGGTTGGTGATTGCCTCCTGCACGTCATCGTGGATATCCGCCAGCGCCAGTCGTGTCCCTGGCGTCGCGCTGGTCCTGCGGGCCGGCCTGGCGTTTGGCGTGGAGGGAGCTGTTCCTCGTCTCCGGCCGTTAACGTTAGATGGATCGGCAGACATCGTGCCGCTTGAGTCCGTTCTGCAGGGGCCTGCTGTACGGCGAGTCCCAGTCTCGCTCAAACACCTCCCGCAGTCGCTGTTGGACGGTGGGCTCTGGCGGCCCCCCCCTCATACCCGTCTGGTTGACCACCAGCCCCACCCCCGCCGTGTTCTCAAAGTAGTCGCCAGACCAGTTGGACGTCCCTGAAACACACGGAGGACATCGGGTTAGGCAGCACCCTGGGCTGGACATGCAGACGCACACAGAGACACAGAGACACAGGGACACACACAGAGACACACAGACACAGACACACACAGACACAGACACACACACACACACACACACACAGAGACACACACACATAGACACAGAGACACACACAGACACACGCACAGACACACATACACACACAGAGACACACACACACACAGACACACACACACAGAGACACGCACAGAGACACACACACAGACACACGCAGACACACACACAGACACACACACACAGAGACACACACAGAGACACACACACACACAGAGACACACACACACACAGAGACACACACACACACACACAGACACACACACACACACACACACACACACACAGAGACACGCACAGAGACACGCACAGAGACACACACACACACACACACAGACACACACACAGACACACGCAGACACACACACAGACACACACACACAGAGACACACACAGAGACGCACACACACAGAGACACACAGACACACACACAGACACACATAGACACACACACACACACAGATACACACACAGAGACACACACACACCCGGTCCCAAGCCTACAGACCGTGGCTGGCAAACCCGAGGATGTTTATGATGGAGCAGTGAAACACCAGAACCCCCATCTCCTGCCAGCTCCCCCTCTCCCCCTCTCCCCCCCCCCCCACACCACAGTGAGCCCAGAACCATCACCCACACCTCTGCTCAACGCGTGGTCCAGACAAGCCCGTCAGCATCCACATGTCCACGGTAGCATCAAGATACCTGTGTCACACGCTAGTGATCACGTGTGTCACGGCACCTGTGGCACACGCTAGTGATCACGTGTGTCACGGCACCTGTGTCACACGCTAGTGATCCCGTGTGTCACGGCACCTGTGTCACACGGCAGTGATTCCATGTGTCAGGACAGGTGTGGCACACACTGGAGATCCTGTGTGTTATGAGACCTGTGTCACATACGTTTTTACGAGGATGTTGCCAGGACTAGAGGGTGTGAGCTACAGGGAGAGGTTGAGCAGGCTGGGTCTCTATTCCATGGAGCGCAGGAGGATGAGGGGTGATCTTATAGAGGTGTACAAAATCATGAGAGGAATAGATCGGGTAGATGCACAGAGTCTTTTGCCCAGAGTAGGGGAATCAAGGACCAGAGGACATAGGCTCAAGGTGAAGGGGAAAAGATTTCATAGGAATCCGAGGGGTTGCTTTTTCAACCAGAGGGTGGTGGGTATATGGAACAAGGTACCAGAGGAGGTAGTTGAGGCTGGGACTATCCCATCGTTTAAGAAACAGTTGGACAGGTACATGGATAGGACAGGTTTGGAGGGATATGGACCAAGCTCAGGCAAGTGGGACTAGGATAGCTGGGACGTTGTTGGCCGGTGTGGGAGAGTTGGGCCGCAGGGCCTGTTTCCATACTGTGTGACTCTATGACACGCTAGTGATCCCATGTGTCAGCACAGCTGTGTCGCACGCGCTAGTGAACCCCTGTGTTAGGACAGTTGTCCTCTCCCTCCGCCCCACCAGCCTCCGCACTGCAGATCACCCTTTACACACCCCGACTCCTTCCACGTGTTGAACTACCCCTCACAAACCCGTCTTCTCCTCTCATCCAACCCACTCTCCTGTGACCTGCACGGTCTTTAACCTTCAATTCCAACTGACAGTGGACTGTGCGCGGCACGGTGGCGCAGCGGTAGAGTTGCTGCTTTACAGCGAATGCAGCGCCGGAGACTCAGGTTCCATCCTGACTACGGGTGCTGCACTGTAAGGAGTTTGTACGTTCTCCCCGTGACCTGCGTGGGTTTTCTCCGAGATCTTCGGTTTCCTCCCACACTCCAAAGACGTACAGGTATGTAGGTTAATTGGCTGGGTAAATGTAAAAATTGTCCCTAGTGGGTGTAGGATAGTGTTAATGTTCGGGGATCGCTGGGCGGCACGGACTTGGAGGGCCGAAAAGGCCTGTTTCCAGCTGTATATATATGATGATGATGATGATGATGATGATGATGATGATGATGATGATGATGATGATGATGATGATGATGTCTAGCTCAGGTTTCCTCCCACATTCCAAAGGTGTGCAGGTTTGTAGGTTAACTGGTTTCAGTAAAGTGTGGAAGACGGAAGAAGTCCATGGTGGTCGGCGCGGACTCAGTGTGGCGAAGGCCTGTTTTCGCGATGTATCTTTAAACTAAACTAAGTTGTACACTCTGTGTGAGAATGAACTACAG
Source organism: Rhinoraja longicauda (assembly GCF_053455715.1). Taxonomy (NCBI): domain Eukaryota; kingdom Metazoa; phylum Chordata; class Chondrichthyes; order Rajiformes; family Arhynchobatidae; genus Rhinoraja; species Rhinoraja longicauda. The sequence continues at coordinate 9,577,836 of NC_135993.1, forward strand.
ATGCTGGTTTAAACCGAAGATAGACACAAAAAGCTGGGTCAGACAGCATCTCTGGAGGAAAGGAATAGGTGACTTTTCAGGTCGAGACCCTTCCAAACTCTGAAGAAGGGTCTCGTCCTGAAACGTCACCTATTCCTTTTCTCCAGAAACATCGAAGATTTAGATTTAGAGATACAGCGCGGAAACAGGCCCTTCGGCCCACCGAGTCCGCGCCGCCCAGCGATCCCCGCACATTAACACTACCCTATACACACTGGGGACAATTTTTACATTTACCCAGTCAATTAACCTACATACCTGTACGTCTTTGGAGACGTAGAAGATAGGTGCAGGAGTAGGCCATTCGGCCCTTCGAGCCAGCACCGCCATTCAATACGATCATGGCTGAACATCCAAAATCAGTACCCCGTTCCGGCTTTCTCCCCAATATCCGTTAGCTCTACCTCTCTCGAATGCTGTCTGACCCACTGTTATTCCAGCTTTTTGTCATATCATCATATCATATATATACAGCCGGAAACAGGCCTTTTCGGCCCTCCAAGTCCGTGCCGCCCAGCGATCCCCGTACATTAACACTATCCTACACCCACTAGGGACAATTTTTACATTTACCCAGCCAATTAACCTACATACCTGTACGTCTTTGGAGTGTGAGAGGAAACCGAAGATCTCGGAGAAAACCCACGCAGGTCACGGGGAGAACGTACAAACTCCTTACAGTGAAGCACCCGTAGTCAGGATCGAACCTGAGTTTCCGGCGCTGCATTCGCTGTAAAGCAGCAACTCTACCGCTGCGCTACCGTGATATATGTCTAAGCTGTGCATCCTACCTCCTCCCACTGTGCTCGCGTGGTAGGCCTACACTTGCAGCTGAGGTGCAGAACAACATTCGTGCTCCAGTGCAAACCTGCCGGCTTTTATGATGCGCGGGTTTACCGAGAGACGGGTCTACTGATCGGCTCGCAGCTCACCAATGTAGGCCACCTTGTCCGTCACCATGTACTTGTTGTGGTTGACCCGAGCGTACGGGATCTTGCTTTGCTCCTGGGTTGCCGGGACAACAAAGATTTTCTGTGAGATGAAAACAGGGCGGGTTACAAGGATCGGCCCAACTTGCCCACACCGGTCAACATGCCCCATCTACACTAATCCCACCTATCTGTGCTTGGTCCATATCTCTCCAAACCTGTCCTATCCATGTACCTGTTTCTTAAACGTCCCTGCCTTAACTACCTCCTCTGGCAGCTCGTTCCATACACCCACCACCCTTTGTGTGAAAAAGTTACCCCTCAGATTTCTATTAAATCTTTTCCCCTTCACCTTAAACCTATGTCCTCTGGTCCTCGATTCCCCTACTCTGGGCAAGAGACTCTGTGCATCTACCCAATCTATTCCTCTCATGATTTTAAACACCTCCATAAGATCACCCCTCATCCTCCTGTGCTCCAGGGAATAGAGTCCCAGCCTCCTCAACCTCTCCCTATAGATCACACCCTCGAATCCTGGCTACATCTTTGTAAGGCAGAGATAGATAGATTCTTGATCAGTACGGGTGTCAGCGGTTATGGGGAGAAGGCAGGAGAATGGGATTGAGAGGGAAAGATAGATCAGTCATGATTGAATGGCGGAGTAGACCTGATGGGTTGAATGGCTTAACTCTACTCCTATCACATGAAGTCTGTGCGGAGTTTGTACATTCTCCCTGTGACTGCGTGGGTTTTCTCCAGGTGCTCTGGTTTCCTCCCACACCCCCAAAGACGTGCAGGTTTGTGAAGGCGAATTGGCTGGTGTAAATTGTCCCTAGTGTGTGTGGGATAGTGCTAGGGTACGGGATGATCGCAGGTCGGCGTGGACTCGGTGGGACAAAGGGGCCCGCTTCCACACTATAACTCTAAAGTCTAAAGTTGTTGTTGTGAGGCATTGGAGCAGAGTTGGTGCATTCGGCCCGTCGAGTCAGCGCTGCCGTTCGATCATGCTACCAGCAGTGAAAATGATAGTGTTACAAAGGCCCCTATGTGCTTGCGATCCTGGCCGTTCACAGCAGCCGGCCCAGACACAGCTCCTGGTCACGGCCCACTCACCACTTCCACGTCCAGCCCTCTCCGGTGGCGATTCAGTGCGGCCAGGGACTGTAGGAACGGGAAGACCGAGGGGTCCGTGTGCTTCCAGCAGCTGATGAGGAGCCGCACCTGCACCTTCCTCTCGAATGCCGCCTTCCGCAGATGGTTGTCGATGGTCGGCCAGAACCTGCAGGGAGAGCGCGGCGATAGGATCAGGCGCCATCCATACCCGCGGGCTGTGCCAGGTTACCCAGTGGTTGGTGTGACCTTGCCCATTGACGGCGCGAACCTTGCCCGTGTCCGGTGCCACTTTCTCCATGGGTGGTCTGGCCTTGCCCAGAGATGGCGTGACATTGCCCATGAACGGTAACCTTGCCCACAAACAGTGACCTTACCAACCAGCGGGACTTACCAACCAGCGCCCACTGATGGTGTGACGTTGCCCACTGATGGTGTGACGTTACCCACTGATGGTGTGACGCTGCCCACTGATAGTGTGACACTGCCCACTGATGGTGTGACGCTGCCCACTGATGGTGTGATGCTGCCCACAGATGGTGTGACGTTGCTCACTGATGGTGTGACATTGCCCACTGATGGTGTGACGTTACCCACTGAAGGTGTGCCATTGCCCACTGACGGTGTGACGCTGCCCACTGACAGTGTGACATTGCCCACTGACAGTGTGACATTGCCCACTGACAGTGTGATGCTGCCCACTGATGGTGTGACATTGCCCACTGATGGTGTGATGCTGCCCACTGACAGTGTGACGTTGCCCACTGACGGTGTGACCGCTGCCCACTGACGGTGTGCCATTGCCCACTGACGGTGTGATGCTGCCCACTGACAGTGTGACATTGCCCACTGACAGTGTGATGCTGCCTACTGATGGTGTGACGTTGCCCACTGATGGTGTGACGCTGCCCACTGACAGTGTGACGCTGCCCACTGACGGTGTGACCGCTGCCCACTGACGGTGTGACAATGCCTACTGATGGTGTGATGTTGCCCACTGACGGTGTGACGTTGCCCATTGACGGTGTGACGTGGCCCACAGATGGTGTGACCTAGCCAATGTACAGTGTGACGCTGCCCATGGGTGGTCTGATCTTACCGGGTCCTCCGGTTTCCTCCCACACTCCAAAGACGTACAGGTTTGTAGGTTAATTGCCTCAGTAAAAACTGTCCCTAGTGCGTGTAGAATAGTGCTCGTGTACGGGGATTGTCGGTCGGTGAGACCTCGGTGGCACGAAGGGCCTGTTTCCTTGTGGTATCTCCAAACTAAACTAAACACACTCACGTTCACTCTCTCACGAACACACACTTGACACACTCACCCTCTCGCACGCACAAACGCACATGCACGCTCACACACACACACAGGTGGATACACATGCAGAGGATAAATGAAGACTTTTACCTTCTGGGATAAGTGAACATGATAACGGGAATGTAACTCATGACGGCCACGTACACAAACTCTTCCGCGTCATCGATGATGCTGAGGACGGACGCAATGTCATCGGTGCGGCCCGCTGGGCACAGGGCGGGAGGAGAGCTCTGGAAGGGAGAAGAGTTCAAGGGGTCAGTGGTAGCTCGTTGCAAGTCACGTCAGCCCACACTGACCAACGCTGGGATGTCACCAGATTGATCCCTGGGATGGCAGGACTTTCATATGAGGAAAGACTGGATAGACTGGGCTTGTACTCGCTGGAATTTAGAAGACTGAGGGGGGATCTTATAGAAACATATAAAATTCTTAAGGGGTTGGAGAGGCTAGATGCAGGAAGATTGTTCCCGATGTTGGGGAAGTCCAGAACCAGGGGTCACAGCTTAAGGATAAGGGGGAAGTCTTTTAGGATGAGAAAACATTTCTTCACACAGAGAGTGGTGAGTCTGTGGAATTCTCTGCCACAGAAGGTAGTTGAGGCCAGTTCATTGGCTATATTTAAGAGGGAGTTAGATGTGGCCCTTGTGGCTAAAGGGATCAGGGGGTATGGAGAGAAGGCAGGTACAGGATACTGAGTTGGATGATCAGCCATGATCATATTGAATGGCGGTGCAGGCTCGAAGGGCCGAATGGCCTACTCCTGCACCTATTTTCTATGTTTCTATGTTTCTATGTCGGGTCAAGGCAAGAAGCCGCCAGAGGACGCCGAGGGGTTTAAGTGAGCGGGCAAACGCGTGGCAAATGCAGATCGGGGGGGGGGGGGTATATCAGAGCCACCCAATTTAGATCACAAAGACAAACGGAATTGCTTTTGTTTTTAAACAGCAAAATAAGTCGGCACAGTGGCACAGCGGTAGAGTTGCTGCCTCACAGCGCCAGAGACCCGGGTTCCATCCTGACTACGGGTGCTGTCTGTACGGAGTTTGTACGTTCTCCCAGTGGCCTGCGTGGGTTTTCTCCGAGATCTTCGGTTTCCTCCCACACTCCAAAGACGTTAATGGCTTGATGGTTAATTGGCTTGGTGTAAATGTAAAACTGTCCCTAGTGGATGCAGGGTGGTGTTAATGTGCGGGGATCGCTGGTCGGTCTGGACCCTGGAAGGGGCCTGTTTCCGCGCTGTATCTTGAAACTAAACAAAAACAAAATCTACAGGTCAGAAGGGTCTCGACCAGAAACGTCACCCATTCCTTCTATCCAGAGATGCTGCCTGCCTAATTAAGAATAAGGGGTAAGCCATTTAGAGCTGAGATGAGGAAAAACCTTTTCAGTCAGAGAGTTGTGAATCTGTGGAATTCTCTGCCTCAGAAGGCAGTGGAGGCCAATTCTCTGAATGCATTCAAGAGAGAGCTAGATAGAGCTCTTAAGGATAGCGGAGTCAGGGGGTATGGGGAGAAGGCAGGAACAGGGTACTGATTGAGAATGATCAGCCATGATCACATTAAATGGCGGTGCAGGCTCGAAGGGCCGAATGGCCTCCTCCTGCACCTATTGTCTATTGTCCTGCTGAGTTACTCCAGCATTTCGGGTCTCTCTCTAAAGGCCAGACTGGGTCTGCTCGACGGCGCCACCTCTGGACGAACCCGGCGGCGTGCAGGCGGAGCGGAGGAACTCACCGAGAAGTAGACGCTGGCCGGCATGTTGTTGAACTTCAGCTGCATGGGGTTGTCCTTGTTGTAGGGGGTGGAGTAGTTGCTGGGCCAGGGGACGGGGATGCTGCCGTTAATCCCACCGATGGCCCAGTACGCCTCGAAGATCTTCCCCAGGTCCTCGGCCAGGCAGCTGCAGTTGTAGACGACGACCCCCAGCTCCTTCACCTGTCAACGGAGGCAAGGGAAGACAGATACAAAATGCTGCGTCCTTCAATCGATCAATCCATCCAGCAACCTCTCTGCGCAGGAAGGAACTGCAGATGCTGGTGCAGGCAGAGACATAGACACAAAAAGCTGGAGTTACTCAGCGCGTCAGACAGAATCTCTGGAGAAAAGGAATAGGTGACATTTCGGGTCATAGAAACATAGACATAGAACCATAGAAAATAGATGCAGGAGTAGGCCATTCGGCCCTTCGAGCCATCACCGCCATTCAATATGATCATGGCTGATCATCCACAATCAGTGCCCCGTTCCTGCTTTCTCCCCATATCCCTTGATTCCGTTAGCCCCAAGAGCTAAATCTAACTCTCTCTTGAAAACATCGAAACCCTCCTTCAGAGATTGGAAGGGTCTCGAACCGAAATGTCACCTGTTCCTTTTCTCCAGAGATTGTGTCTGACCCCGCTGAGTTACTCCAGCTTTTTGTGTCTACGGTTAAATCCAGCATCTGCAGTTCCTTCTGACACACAATGGAGGCAAGGGGCTTGGAGTCGTACAGCTGTACAGCAGGGCAACAGGCCCTTCGGCCCAGCCCATCCATGCTGGCCGAGTTATCCCACCGAACTAATCCCACTTGCCTGTACCTGTCCCACATCCAAATCTTTCCTACCCGTGTACGTTTTTAACATTGAAACAATGAGTTTAGAAGAATGATGGGGGATCTCATTGAAAGGTACAGAATACTGAAAGGCTTGGATAGAGTGGATGTGGAGAGGATGTTTCCACTAGTGGGAGAGTCTAGGATTAAAGGACGTTCTTTTAGGAAAGAGATGAGGAAAAATTCGTTTAGTCACAGGGTGGTGAATCTGTGGAATTCTTTGCCACAGAAGGCTGTGGAGGCCAAGTCAGTGGATATTTTTAAGGCAGAGATAGATAGATTTTTGATTAGTACGGGTGTCAGAGGTTATGGGATAAGAAAGGAGTATGAGGTTAGGAGGGAGAGATAGACCAGCCTTGACTGAATGGGCCGAATGGCCTAATTCTACTCCTATCACATGAAACTCTACCCATGTCTACCACATCTGCAGGCAGCTTGTTCCATGCACTCTGCCTGAAAGAGTTGACCCTCAAGTCCCCTTTCAATCTCTCCCTCATCACCTTAAACATAAACCAACTAGTGTGCCTTTTCTTTTGTGGACTTTTTATTTTGTAAATGATACCAAAATATGTCGACTTGTGCATAAGTGAGCTGTGCAATAAGAATTTTACTGTGCAGTGTACATGTGTCAAAGAACTGTTGAACCATTGGGTGTGTTGGAAGGAACCGCAGATGCTGGTTTGAACCAAAGGTAGACACAAAATGCTGGAGTAACTCAGCGGGACAGGCAGCATCTCTGGAGGGAAGGAATGGGTGACGTTTCGGGTCGAGACCCTTCTTCAGCCTGATAGTCAGGGTAGACGGAGACACAGAGATAAGGGAATGTAAGGTGTGAAAACGAGACATCAAAGGGGGTGTCGATCATGGAAACGGTAGAAAAGTTCATTATCAGCTGCGAGAAGGTAACAAGAAAGCAAATTGGGGACAGTCAGACTGATGGGAGAACTGGGAAGGGGGAGGAGATGGAGAGAGA